>NW_003303405.1:12654-16044 GCF_000142945.1 Phytophthora infestans T30-4 | reverse complement strand
GTAATCAATGCACAGACGTATATCCACCCCGTTCTTCTCTGATGATGATTACCACTGGGGATGCCCACGGGACGTTGAGAAACTGATGATCTTGGCTTGCAGCAGGCCCTTAATCAGATCCGATAGTTTTTCTCGGAACTGAGGCGCCACCTTCCTCACCCTCCGAGCGATCGGTTTCGCGTCGCCGACATCGATGTCACATTTGACTCCGCGGGCAGTGGGCGGTAACGCATTACCTTTACCAATCAGCAGATGTCGGCTCTCCCAGATTTTCTGACGCAGACGATCCACTTCAGCAGGTTCATTCGCCCCTGGATCCACTTGGATATCATCAATCGTGACCTCCTCTGTGGTCAGTGGTACCTCCGGGATCACCGCCATGCCTTCTCCCAGATCTTCGGCGTGTATATCCCCGCCTTCATGGTAACAGACTTGCTCATCTTCCGTCTTCGTAGGATCCACCATTGGATCCAAACACCGCGACCCTCTTTCGCCTGGCAGTCCTTCTGTCTTCGGGGAATCAGGTACCCTGGTATCAGGGAAACCACCAGTTGGATCTAGTCGGTCCTCTAACGAGTTTAAGCCCGACGGTTCTGGTTTGACTAGTGTTGCCACTCTCGATAGGGATCCAGGCACTTTATCCAATGGAAAGCTTGGATCCACTTGTGGATCAGCGGGATCCGGCTGTTCGGCTTTAGCCCTCCGCAATCCTTCATCCACCGACCCTGCGTTATCTAAGGACCGACTCTGGGGATCGTCCCCCGTCGTGGATCCAACCTCCATTGCTTGGATCTCAACCCGTCGATCCCTCTGCAGGATCTTTCGCGAAGTTGGATATGAAGGCCGATCCACCAAGGGGCCAGTTGGCTCCGCCGGGAGCTCCACCTCTCCGAGGGATTCGATCTCGGTAGTCGCCTAGTACACCAGATTCTGCCACTCTTTGTAGCGGCGGGATCCCACTGACACATATCCAGGTCGCCTAGGGATACCGTCCTTCGCCAACCATCGTCCGATCTCCTCATAATGGTCCAGTAATAGTCTCTTGTCGCTGACGTTCGTGACCTGGAGGTATCGTGATCGACCTGGTCCCTGGATTACGGTCGGCACCCATTTCTCGCCCCGAGTGACCCACAGTTTCTCATGTTCCACCCACCTTAACCGATCTGGCAGCTCCCAGGTTTCCCCGGGCTCGATCCAGGTTGTCTTATCCGCCCTTATGACCCTCATCTTCGCCCCATACAACGGTCGCCGTCCGCTGAGCTGGATCCGCATCTCGTCAGGGAACAAAAGTGTCCCATCCGCTAGATCCAACCTCACTCCGGCCGGTACCATGAAATCCATCCCGAGGATGGCGTCTTGACCCGCGAGATCTCTAACCCAGATGTCAAACCAATACACCAAACAACCTGCCAGCGTGATCTTGATCCGCGTTCTCCCATTCGTACGGTACACGCCTTCACCAATCCCAACACAGTCTTGGATCCGACTCCCATCCACTTGACACCCAACCTTACGAGCAAAGGCGGTATCTAGTATAGACACCTCGGCACCACTATCTAGGAGTAGGATTGCTTTTTCATTGTTGATCTTGCCCCCTACCTGGCTTGTCTGAACCACTTTCCTGGGGCATGGTACTTCCAGTATCCACGGGACTCCCCTGTTAGCAGATCCATGGATCCAACATCCTCAGATCCACGGGATCCAGTGACCTGACAGACCTTAGGTGGGTCTTCAGTGACCTCAGCCTTGGTAGGCTCAAACCATCGACCATGTTGGCGCTTCTCCCAATAACCACGTGCCTCTCCCCTTTGTAATCCAGGGTTGAAGAGACTTCGGATCTGGAAAACTCATCCACTTGGCGCAAACTAGAGACCTTGGCAACTGACACTTCATGTAGATCACGTGTATTATCGACTGGATCTAGGGTCCTGCTACCTGGATCTAGCGATGTCTTGTTCACAAATGCATAAATGCAATACCTAGAACGCTCGGCTCGTACCGGATTCAAACCCGGCGAGCGTCCTAGTTTAACATCTTCTCTGCCACTTCTGGCAACATCCCTCGGTGCTTGGCTGGATCAAACCATTGGCGGATCAGGTTGTAGAATTCTTCCATCGGGCACTTGCCGACGTCGTGAATCTCGCCACACCCGCGACACACGTAGAAGCAATGATCCCCGGGATGACCTTTCTTGCCACACTTCTCACAGACCAGATGTCTCCAGCATCCAGATTCAGTGTGCTTTCGGGATCCGCACTGCGAACACCTGACTTGTGCTGCCCCGTCCATGAGATCTCGGGATCTGTACATCCCACGATCCCCGGGTACGGTATCCCCCGGTCGAGAGTTGTCTCCTGTCTTCGCCGTTCGATCGTTGGACGCAGTGAGACAGACTCGACGGTAATCTTCAGGGTCGGAGTCCGAGCCGTCGGATCCTGACTCAGTTCCTGAGTCAGGCGCCGTGACTTGGTGGACACGTCGAGCTGGGGCCGTGGGCGTCGGGGCCTTTTGGCGATACTTGCCGGATCCGACCGCCGCCTTCTTCTGGCGGTGTTTCGCGCGATCCACCGCCCGCAGTACTTCTTCAAGCTCGTCTGCGTCGGGAAGTCGTAACAGGGTCAGCCTGTCGGCCAGATCCACATCTCCCAACGTCTCGATGAAATGATCCACGTGTTCCCGCAGTACCTTGGATCCCCCATCCTTGATCTTCAACTTGGCCCGTAGACCGGCCACATTTAGTCGATGTAGGTATTCCAACGGGGATTCATCCGATCTGCGGCGAGCATGGTAGTATTGTCGTGCCACCGACACTCCTAATCCACAGTACTGGGTCTGGAAACTGCGCAGCAAATCTGGCCACTTGTTCCTGGTTGATCTGCCCAGCTGCCGATACCAGTTCCTGGCTGGCCCCGCTAGCAGATCCGCAAAGGTCAGACACTTCTCAGCATCCGACGCTTGATCTCTCATGAGGGCCGACTTGACTTTGCGGATCCATGTTCTCGCTCGGTCCTCATCTTGATCCTTGCCCGTGAACTCCTTCAAGTCCGATATGGCTGAGATCCGTACCCTCTGGATCATGGACGATCCACCTGACCCGGCTGTGGCTGTTGCTACCACGGCTGACGAAGTGGATGGGCCATCCAGATCGTCTGGGTCGAACTCATCATGGGAGTTGTCCCCCTCTACTGACTCCATCTCCACGTCCCGTGCTCCATGTTCGTGGAGCACTTGCACTTGTGGCACGGGCGCTCTCATACCCTGTTCGGGCAGGAAGCGATTCATCGCAGCTTCAAAGTGCGCTGCAGCTGCTCGAGAAGTGTCGAGAGCTGTGGTCGTCTGTTCACTGGCGGACTGGATCCGTGAGCGATCACCTCGAGCCTGATCTGACGA
>NW_003303405.1:0-10283 GCF_000142945.1 Phytophthora infestans T30-4 | reverse complement strand
AGAGGGCACCGACCATCCTTTCTTCATAGAATCCACACCTCGATCCACTCTTGTATAGTATATCCCATATCCATTTAATTGAATCCAGGTAAGGGTGGATCCGAGGTAAGTCTTGGTGGATCTTGCCTTCTCGTACATCGCTCATACCAGACCCATCGTCATTTCATACGGGGTGCTGCTCGTCATGGCTAATCCACCACCGGCAACTTGCATCCGTGCCACCAACCCAAATCCTCTCTAATCACTTGAAATTGTCACTGATTCGGGATAGTGACCCCGCGTCAGGCCCATTCTCTTATTTCTGAGAAAGCACTTCACCACATTCACGTCATGCTCTTTGCGAATGAATGGGCGTTGAGCACTACGCTAATGCAAGAACATGAAGGCAAGTTACACCCCGTACGGCTCCTCGGTCGTGTGCTCAAGGAGGCCGAGATGAACTACCATCCTGCCGAGAAGGACGTTTTGGCGTTACTTCTGCTGTTGAAGATCTGCTACGTCCAGCTGGAAGGAAAGACGCTACATGTCTATACACGATTCTCGACGTTAGAGTGGGTGCACAAGTCGAAGTCTCTCTTCGGACGCGCGGTCCAGTTCGCTGTACTGCTTTCGCAGTGGCATTTGAAGGTGCAGCGCGTGAAGGAGAAAGATGTCGCCTTCGCACAGCTCCTGCAGTCAAGCATCACGAGCTTCGTCGACCTGGAAGATTCGCTCGCGCCGGTGGCACCTCCAAACAAGGGTTCTCCGACTATTCGACTGGACCCCGCGTTGCTGTACGCTAGGCTTCCCCGTAATTATAGCGGATTCGTCATGTCTTTTGACGGATCAGCGAAGACAGAGAAGTACGGTGGCTACGGGAGTTGTTCATGGGTGCTGTGGAGCCTTCCTGAGTGGAAGATAGTGATGGCTGCAAACGCTTACCTCTCGGCTACCACGGTGAATGAGGCAGAGTATACAGGTATGATAAACGGTGTCAAGGCTGCTATTGCGCACGGTGCCGAGGATTTAGTCATCGTTGGTGACTCAAGGCTCGCGATTCAACAATCACTATGGGTGATCGCATGCAGGAAGGAAACTTTGCTAGCGCTGCTGCATACTCACAAGGAGCTCACGGCCAAGTTACACGGTTTCACCGAGGTCGGAGGGCCTTTTTGGGGAACTTCCCAGGGCCAGCGCGATATTGTCTTCCACTACAGAGGGGTCCGCGGGACACTCTTCTCCTGGTAGAGGGGGGACCTTCAGCTCCGGGAAGTGTACTATCGTCTTAGGCGCGTCCTGCCACGAGAACCTCTTCGTCGCGGTCCCTCCACCTTCGTCGCGGTAATCGGAGTCGTCCGACGTCACAGAGTTGATCCGTACTGGCCACCGCTCTCTCGTCCGTCAACATGTTCAGATAATCTAAAGATTGCAGGAAGCACTACCCTTGGATTGCTGATCGCATTTAGCAAGATTGAAAACTCTTGAAGACGATCAAAGCTCAACGTTACGGCTTCGCTGGGTTTTTATCCCTCAACGCGTTATCCTGCGACATTAATTAGTTAAATATTTTCACGTTGTACGAGAATACAACGCTGCCGCGGATTCGTTAGCCACTGAAGCGCAGGAATCGAAGGTCAGTCGGGTCATCTTGGCTGAAACTCGCAAGTCGGAATTGGCATCGCTGAATCGCATCCAGGAAATGATCTACGAACCGGATGAAGACTCGGTAGATGTTTCGTCACGTGGAGCAGAGCGTCAAGTACATGTACTGTCAGGCAGCGAGTCTTCAAAGTGGAAAACTTTCGAAAATTTCGTGGTTGATTACAGCTCACCAAAGTGCGATTATGGTAATATGGCAGTGATGACTCGGCGACAGACGAAAGCCAGGAAACACGTCAGGATTGCAGATGAACACTCGGAAGGGTTCTCAAAAGCTCAATAACAGCATGAAGAACGACGAGAGACGTCCACCGAAGATTCAATCGGCGAAGATTTGCCAGACCATCCTCACAAGACTGTACCAGCGGCATCTCCCGATGCGGAAGATGTTGACCCGGTAGCGATACAGCGGGAACGACGCAGACGGATAATGGTGGCACAAGACGAGGGACAGAAGTGGTCTAACATCAAGAAGGTACTTCAGCGCGAAGCAGAAGAGCTGAGTTACAAAGAAGCTCGAGATGCCTGGAAGTACGCTGACCGGTTCGTGTTATCAGAAAACGGCGTGCTTCACTATCTTGGATTGAATCGTCGGTACGACCACGGTTGGCAAGGGGAGCCCAAGCTGCGGCTTGTGGTACCGACAACGATGATTCAAGAGGTCTTGCAGAACTGTCACGACTCGCTGGAAGGAGGACATCAAGGTGTGGTGAGAACGTTCCATCGCGTTAAGTCCGATTATTATTGGATCGGCTTGTACGCTGACGTGGAGAAGCATGGGAAGTCATGTCCAGATTGCAGCTCGAGTAAAAGCCGTCCGCAGCTTCGTGGATACTCACCCGGCAACGTACTAGCCGAACGACCTTTCCAGATCGTCTCGATGGATTTTGTGATCCCACTACCGAAATCTCGCAGGGGCAACACGGCGTTGCTCCTATTTCAGTGCTCGTTCACGGGATTCGTTATTGTCAAGGCTATGTCGGATACGACTGCACTGAGTGTTGCCCAAGTGTTCGAAGAATGTGTGTACCGACGGTTCGGAGCCCCGTCACTGATAAGGCACGACCGTGACCCACGCTTCATGAGTGAGGTGTTCCAAGCATCTGCAGAGATGATGCAGTCAAGATCAAGATCGACTTTGAGCTATCGGCCACAGACTAATGGACAGCAGGAACGCTCGGTGAAGTCAGTGATGGGTTCCGAACGGGTGTACGCGGAAGACCCTTTACAGCAAGATTGGGATGAAATCGCAGAGAAGCTGGTGTTTGCTATTAATACTTCTCAGGACACTACAAGGAAGGAAACACCGATCTACCTCGTTCATGGTTGGGATGAGCAGTCGACGTTGCGGGCAATGTCGTCATCACTCAAACGAGGACTCGGCAAGCAGTCTGACGCATTAGCGTGGCGGCGTGAGATCAATCGACAACATGAGGTCGCCCTCACTATGGCCAAAGATTATCAGGCTGTAGAAAAGGAGCGAAGGGCTAAAAAGCATAATGATGCTCTGCGTCGACTGGAAAAGCCGCTGTACCTCAACCAAGTGGAAACGAACACTCGGTGGACCCTCCAGAAGCTTCGGAAGAGATGGAAGATCCTGCAAGAGCCCCACCGAGATCTCTTTTTGAGATTGGGAGCCGGGCGTGGTTGTACATGGAACACGTCAAACCGGGCTTGACGAAGAAATTAGCTCACCGGTGGCATGGACCTTTTCGGAGCAAGCGCAAGGTGCGTACGAGCTGGAACTGCCTGACCGAAGTGGGTATCGCTTCTACCCAGTAGTGCATGTGTCGAGACTCAAGGCTGTCAACGAGTTCAACAGTCGACCGGTTGGTACTAGACGCGACTAATGAAGCAAGACTCGACTTCGATGAGGAACTGTTGCCTGAGGCCAGCTGGGAACCAGATCAAGTTGCCGGTGAATATGAAGTCGAGACCATCCTCGACGACAGAACACCACTGTCGACGAGCACGGAGCGTGCTGTACGCGAGTTCAAAGTCAAGTGGGTGGGCTATGAAGATCCAACTTGGGAACCAGCATCCAACTTGTCATGTGGAGGTCTGCTGTACGACTATTTGCGAGCCAAAAAGAGCGAGAATCGGCTGCAGATGGCGCAAGTGGCGGAGGAAGACTAGCGTGACTGGATCACGTGTGAACTGTCCACAGGGCGATGCAGCCTGTGGTAACAGACGAAAACCGTTACTGCAACAACAAATTGTATAGGCATTTGAAGAACAACATGAACATGATTACGCTGTGGAAGTGGATTAAGAATAAGAAAACATGAATGCCGACCAAGGAGCGACCACTGAAAACGAAGTCACGCGGGACACCTCAACAGTTAGCTGAGATGCTGGAGAACGTCGTGGAGCGTGCAGCGAGGATTCAAATCGATTCCAATTGCCTGGCCGCGGTGGCCAAGAGTGCCAACGAAATCGATCCACCACTCTCCTTCTCCTCTTCATCGGGAACCGGAGCCTCGGCAGCTGGAGCTGAAGCCGGACCCTGCGAATCCTTGGTACCAGCTCCAACAGGAGCAGCAGTCAGAGCGGGACGTGGAGTAGCCGGTGGCGAGTCAAACAACGAACGCCAGGTCGGAATAAGTTCAGTTGAATCGAGAGACGGGTCAACGATCACGCTTCGGTACACATCCACGAAACGCGTACCACGAGGATTGAAGAGCTCCGGATTACGCTGGCACGGGAAGTACGTGATGTTGTACGGGTACTGATGCGGCGCATGCATCCATCCAGTACGCCAGGGCTGACGAGCGTCGGGAGCCGGAGCCTCGGAAAGCCAGTCAGATGTCCGAGGTGCGAACGACAAGTTTTCAATGGGGTACCACGGCTTCGACGGCTCCAAAAGCAACTCGGGACGAATGAACGGCGCGCCGGAAGTACCAGTGGAAACCGAGTCACGACTCCACGCCATGTACTGCTCACGGTACTTGTTACGAAGACGATCGGCACGACGGTCGCGCTCACTGAAGATCTTCTTCAACAGAGCTCTCAGTTCCTTCAAGCGCTCCTTGTCGTGGCCAACCTTTTTAGCTTCTTCAGCGAGACCTCGTTCAATACCAGCCAACGGAAGCCAGTGGAGACGCTCCCACAACGCGAACCCGAGGTCACCTTGCTTACCGCCGTCACCCCGAAGGTTCGCCCAGATCATCTTGAGACGGGTCTCAATCTGAGCACGCTTGGAGATGGGGACGCTTGGATGGAAGTCGACAGTGTCGAAGAGACAGGCTTGAAGAGGATAGAGCTGCCGAAGTTGCTGGTACGGGTGATCAGGATGCGAGTAATCAAAGAACGCTTGGAGACCCTCCAACGTTGTAAGTACGGTCACCTCACCAGCTGGGTTGGGAAGGGTTAAACTCAAGAGTCGCTCGAAACACTTCTTGGCGCCTGCGTCAGTAAACTCCATGTCCACGTACGGAAGAACCCACGGTGGCAAGGTGGACGAAGCCGGCACCGTAGGGCGACCACCAGACAACACTCGGTGAGGCATCGGCTCAACCGACGGTGCACCGCCACGACGCGGCACCGAAGTGTAGGTGGGCGCCCAGGTCCAGCATCGAGAATCCAAATAGGCGGACGAGGAGACACCGGAACAAGGGGAGAAGATGCTGGTGCTTGGTGTCTTGCCGGTGGCGAAGGAGGCGGACCGGCAACTATGATTGGAGAAGTCATCATCGGCGAAGGATTTGGCCGAGGTGGAGTCGGAGGACGAGCTGGGCCAAGATTGCTCCAATTTCTCTCGAAATCCTTAATATCTTCGTCATCGAGTGTGCTTGAATGATCATTAGGTGGCGGAACATCACCGCCACCACTGGGAGCATCAGGAGAATCATCCACCGAAGGTTCATTATCATCCACGTCATTTCCACGATCGTCATCAGCATTTCCATCGTCATCAATATCCATCGAAAAGTCGGGCGAAGACACGCTTGGTACGACAGCCGACGGATGAATCGGAGCCGGCTTTGAAGATACGGAGGCTGGTGGAGCAGCTTCAACAGGGGCAGACCCTGCTGTAGAAACCACTCCCGAGACTTCAACTGTCTTGGTCGTCGCAACAGACGCCGAAGCCGACTTGCCTTGTGGGACAGTGTGGTCCGACTCTTCACCTTCATCACTTGAACCGAACATGAGTCGCATTTGCTCAGCCTCGCGCAGAGCTTCTTCAGCAGCACGAATGTCGGCTGGAGAAGGAGAAATCGTTGAAGCTGGTGGCTTGCATCGGGGGAACCCTGAGGTGGGGGCGAAGGCGCATCAGGAGAAGTGGGAACATCATCGTGATCCCCAGGGCCCACATCTTTACCCGAAGGCTCTGTGGCAGTTTCTTGAGCCGAAGGGACGCTGCTTGGACCAGCATTACCCATGTCCACATCACTCTGGTCGCCGCTGAGGTCGACTACGGCGGGAGTAGAAGAAGACGTTGGTGTAGGAGGTGGCGACCATGAGCTTGGAGAAGACGGTACAGACTTGGACCGAGTCTTCATATGACGTCGGGGCGACTTGGCAGGAGAATGTGGACGAGATTTCTTGCGCTTCTTCTGGGCCGCCTTCTTCCACGTCTTCGGGCCGAACAGCGATCTACGAGCAGACTTGGGAGTTGAAGTATCGGCAGGTGGCGCATCACCGAGACCGGCAGCTGCCATCGAAGTACTGGCCTTGTCCGTTGGGATTGGAGCCTTGTCTTCGTCAGAGTCGTCCGGCTCGTCATCTGAATCCTCGCCACCTGGTCTAAGACGCTTATGGGACTTCCCATGGGCCACTTGGTGAGCGGACTTGGCCAAAGCTGCAGGAAGGGCTTGAGGATCATCCGAAGACGCGGTGGCAGACTGGATGCGCCGCAAAGCGACTAACGTCTCCTGATCCAAGTCCAACGCGTCCAGGTCCAGCTCACCCGCAGTCAGACATATCACGAAGGATTGTGAACGAACGTTAGTTGCTGAACACACGGTGGAAGGAGCGACATTAAGAGCGCACCTTCAACAGCCAGACGAAGTACCTCGGGATCCATCCCTGCCAGACTCACGTGTGCACGGAGGGTACGATTCGCTTGGAGGAGACGAGTGTTACGGTCTTGCTGGTTCTCGAGGACCTTGAGCGTGTCGTTATCAACGTACTTGCCCTGGGCAAGCTTTACCAGAAGGAGATGAAGCTTCCGAGTCTGCTCGGTATTCGCTCCAATAGAAGACTTGTACACCTCGCGTTCGCGAGCCAGCTTCTTCTGCAACGTACTGATAAACACGTCCCGAGCTTGGACCTCGCAGTGCAGACGATTCAAGTCTTCTGCGTGTCGCTCCATAGTGGCTTGAACAGTGGCAAGCATGGCGTCGTTCTTGGCGTTCGACTCGCGGAGAATCTTGACGTTGTGGTGAAGGGCTTCAATCTCAGCGTTGGCAGCCTTGAGGAACGCCTCCGCGTTCTCACGAGCCATGATTTCAGGTACCACCGAACGTGCGCAGGCAGCAGCCTCGGACTGAGCAAACCGCAGCTGACGCTCCAAGTCGGCGACTCGCTTGGGTAATGCCGACAGCGCGTCAGGAATAGGTTGTACCGCCGCGAGAACATCATCGAAACCAACAGCAGTCTCGAGGCGACGCTGAGTGTGTACATCGCCGTGGAGAGGGGGCGCAACGCTGAGCTGCACTTGGTGACGAGCCATTGCAGTCAAGTACAGAATTATCGAGGTCATCATGTGATCGACTGATGCCTCCGTACTTTCAGCCAGCATGGCGCGCAGCGAATCTTCGGTGAGTGGTGGTGTACCACCGGCAGGCGCAGTAGAAGCAGCAGGAGCCATCTCCGCGGATTCAGCGACGATGGGGAGTGTTGCAGGAGCTACCGCAGGGAGCGAAGAGTCCGGGGCACCGGGCGCCGGAGGGCCGGTTGATGACGCTGCTGTCGGAGGAAGTGTAGCAGACTGAGGGGTGTTCGAACCCTCGGCCTTGCCCTCCTGAGAAACAAGTCGAGTAATGCGAGGTGATGAGCAAGGTGCCGATGATTCAAGAGAAGGATGAGCTGACGTACCTCCAGCTGTTCACGTTCGCGACGTCTCCGAGGATTAAGACGCTGAAACGCGTCGGACACGGCTCGATTCAGACGCTTGGACATACGGTGGCGAGATGGTGAATTGAAGAATGAAGAAATGTCACAACGGGCACCAGTACCGTGGCTTCCATTGCGACAGGGGCAGTTGTGGTGTAGTAATTTCTCCGTAGTTGCGGATTATCACCCGTCGACAAAGACGTGACACCGCCCAAGATGTTCAAGCAACGAACCCTTGGTCATGTGATGTACGGAGACGCCAAGGTGCAAGGGACTCGACGGCGTCACTCCCGAGCTTTCAACGAGTATTGGATACGGCCATATGTCACTGAATCCAGGCTGTCCTTATTATTAATAATGGACTGGCCGGATTCGCATTCAGCGGACCATCTACGGCACGAACCCTCAGCGGCGGTTCGGATGAGTTCGCGGAAGACTCAGCGACCCTTGGAAGGCACGTTCACCGTCTGGGACAAGGCGCGGACCGTTAAAGATGCTCATGCGACGGTGCAGACGACGCTTGGCATGCAAGAAGATCCATAACGGATCATTGTTCACTTGATATTTGTATATTTGATTAGGACTTCTTATTAGGAATAGACCCGAAAGGGTAAGCTTAAATACAGAACAGAATTTCCACTCAAGCACACAGAGCGACGTCCGGCTTCAAGGTAAGCGTCAGGTCAAGCTTGTTTGAGTGTGTTATGCCTGTCAGGTCAAGCTTGTTTGAGTGTGTTATGCCTGTCGGTGATCTCGAAGCTCGGTAGCGAGGGTTCATCCGGCAAGGCCAAGAGACTTTGTGTATTGGCCGATTATTATAGGAAGGTTTTACGTGACGGCTTATTGTTGCCTATTTTGCACGACTGGGAGTGCTTGAATTGCCTCCCTTTTATTCTTCCAACCGAGTGTTGAACACTCGGTATCTCGTAAAAGGCCTTCCCGTGCCTGGTACCCTTCCGCTGTTGGGACCACGAGGATTCAAAACACCTGCTAGCTTTGCTCGTGCTAGTAGCGTGTTTTTATTTTTACTGGTTGGCCTATATAAGTAGTTTACAAGGTCCAGTTTGTTTCGGTGCAAGGGCAGAACTGGGGTCTTCAGGTCCGCCCGAACGATCGCTTACTATCCTAGTAGACGTATTGTTGTGGGAACGTCCTAACTGCATTTGTAGCTAGAGTTCACGTGGGATTTCCAACACCACATTACCACTACGAAGCGGATCCACGAAGACTGAAACTGGGGGCGTAGCGGAAAAGGGCGATAGGGATCAGGTGGTCTTGGGCTGAACATTGAAGAACTTGCCCAATAGACGCTGGATCTGGTGTCCTGGGTGTTGGCTCGGGTCCCCCCGAAACTGGATACGCCAAGGCTCGGCTTCATCGATCTCTTGCAAAGCCTCCAGTAGGTTCATGGGTTCTGGGCGATGGAGGTTGGGATCCTCGAAGTTGGCTTGACGGGATACGGATCCCGGAAACCATGTTACCTTATCCACAGCGTCGAGGAAGGTGCAAGAAGGATGGATCCAACAAAATATCCACGTCACACCAACCGTCCTGGATCGCCAACACGAGGATCACAAGGACTCTCTTCCAAGCCCGACCGGCGTGACTACGTCGGTTGCCGCGCTGCTTGTTGAAGTTGGACAACCAAGTCGAACCCTGCAGTTGATTACGAGAGATGGGGAATCGGTGAGTGCCCTCCCATATGGCAACCCGGTGCTTGGAAACGAAATCCCGGAACGCACGAACGAACAATCCGAGACGCCCGCGGACGTCACTTCGGAAGCTAACAGGATCCACTAGTGCGGTCGTCAACGTATCCCATGGTGCGGCATCCTGTAGTTCTTCCACGTGAGATCTGGTAACGAGCAAATCCACATAGCCGGCCGTCGGGATGACATCCTCTGCCCGAGGGAATATCCACTCAGCACGGAATGGCAGCTCAGGGAACAGGACAGTGATCTTCATAGTGACGGTGGCGATCCGGTTCAGTTTCTTGGCGGACCAAGGCTCAATGTCTCTTGTAGCGAAGGCCACAGGGGCGCGCCGAGCAGGAATGAAGACAGCATCCGGACCAAACGGGGCCACGGGGAGCATCCCTGGCAAAGAAGAATTAGAAGGGGCGGGGATCAGGACAGATCCAGGGGATCCGCCACCATGAGGTGATCCCCCTCCATCATCGCTACCCGACCCACCGTCACTGTCGATCTGGATCGCGGATCCCGCAGTGCCGGCCCCGGATCCGGCCGTGTCTGTGACTTACGGGGGCGGTGTCGAGAGGAATCTCCGCCGGGCTTCGGATCTGGATTGGGACAGGTCCCGCCGTGTGTCTTCTTCCAAGGCATCATCGGCGACTCGAGCCTCCTCTGAATCCTCCGGACTTTCGTCGTCATCGTCATCGTCGTCAGGGCTGAAGGAATAATGTCCGGTGGACAGTGTACGCTTCGAGGACGATCGGATAGGAGGCCCGAGCCGTCGGACCAATCCGATCCCTCTTCCTCGTCATCCTCCGAGCGGCCAAGTCCACAACCAGTGGAGATGACACGTTTGGCTTTTCCTTTCCACGAACCAGTCCGACAGGCGGAGAACCG
>NW_003303404.1:34996-41263 GCF_000142945.1 Phytophthora infestans T30-4 | reverse complement strand
GATGTCAAAGATGTAAATTTTGCGCTCCAAAACTGCCACCAATCTGCAAATCCACGGTAAGTCGCTGCATCAGTCTACTATTCTTCTTGTAAGTTTGCAGGCATCGCTACCTCTGTCGGTTCATGCGCACAGCCAATACAGCCGTAACGAAATTCAGGTCGCAGATGGCAGCCCCAGTCTTGGTATTCCACACACGCAATCGACGTGGTGAGAACGCAGGCTACGAGCAAAAATAAATAGAGTCAGCAGGGTAACTCAATGCAACACAAAAGGCATCGTAGACCTGATCCCCGGCGCCGACAAGAGCAACCAAACTAGTGCAATACAACATCTCTGCGATACCGATGCCCCCAATGTCTTCCTGGAAGCATTTGCCGAAGGGTTCGCAGTTATAGATTGCGAACCCTTGGCGAGTACCCACACTGATACATCTGAGACCAATTCCACAGCGTGTAGTTTATCAGTATCACAACCGATTGCAGCGTCAGACGTGAGCAATGGAGTCAGTAATGGAAAGCACACGTACGAGGCTTCCTGGTTGAAATTGAGGAAGAGTAAGTCGGCGCGGCTGCTCTCGGCGCTTCTCATTCTTCTTCCTTTACTTGCCTCGTGATAATCAGCACTTGGTTTTGTAAGTGATATTAGCCAATTACATGATCTCGATTTGAACCGTTTTAGCCAATCGTTTGTTCTAAATGAATCTAACCTCGCAAACCAAAATTGTGGTATCGCAGTGCAAACAGACCAACACCAATGTGTCGCTACTGATATTTGAATATATATAATAATAGTGGCGATAGATTGATACCAATGCAACGGTGGGTTTTCGGCGTGATTTGCTTTTGGTTGTCTTCTTCCGGATCTTACAGGTGAGCGAGAGCAAATGTTGTGCTCGCGAGGATTGGGAAAAAGCATCTAGCCACATGAGGCGGGCCGTGGTTGTTCGCACGCGTATTAATAGTGATGTAAGCTACGGGTATGTATATACATACTCTATCATTAAAAATATCCGTCCTATTACATACATCGTTTTCTTAACAAAGCGACGAGGTGCGCGAACAGGGAATGATAAAATTGAGCGAAGGAAACTAAAGAGGCAAATGCCGTACGTGCATTAGGAAGATAAATTCGACATAAGTTGTGACGAGCGCAACTGCAGAACTCACGAGACGGTGGAATAGAAGAATTTGCACAGCCCAATTTGTTGAAGTGTGGAGGTTGCTGTAATCATAACGATTGGATGGCAGGTCTACAATTCTTGTGTGGTGCACGTACAGTGTCTGAGACACGTCGGATACCCCTCAGTTTTTTTAGTATTGTGCATGTAAACGTAACAGGCCACATCATCTCAGGTTTTCAAACAGGGTTTACACCAGGTTTTTATACTTAGAGCGATATCAGCACGATATCCCAAATGTGTGAGGATATCTAGCACGTTTGACAACAGGTTACAAAACAGTTTTTGTGCTTGAGGTGTTACCGACGGCAACACGGAACAGCTCGGACTCAAATACTACTTCAATATCTGACAAGAAATGTGTGCATTTATTGACTTAGTAGTGCAGACAACATCCGAACTCTAAAGCTATTCAGCTAAGGGAACTTCTGCGCATTGCTGATCTTGTCGTCAAAACTCCTCCACATAAAGTTAAGAACGTAAATACCACAGCTATTCCCGTCGTTCTGGGTAGGACATACCACAACAACGGATTTGTATGAGGCAAACTTGCTCTCTTTGCAAAGGCGTGTTTTTGATTTTGTTCAGGTACGCAACTGCCCGCTAATCCAGTCTCCAGGCTGTAGCCGTTATAGCGTGGAGTAGTCTAGATCGCAGTGTAGACTCTCATCTACAATCTGATATGGATGGGACTCTAACAAACACTTTGCGGCTTGATCAGCTTCAGTTTTGTCCTTTAGAATTGACGATAGCCATTCTAAAGCATTTTGTCCTTTTTCCGAAACGCTTCTCAGAGTCCACAATTTCTGCATACAATCGAGTTGATAGATGAAAAAAAATCCTGATACCTGTAAGCTTCACGTAGGGTGGGTCATCATCATTCTGGCTGGGTAGAGAGAACAGAGCCCGACTTGTAGAGAACAGAGTGCTGTGCGAACTGCCCCGACCCGAAGGCATCCATCACCATAAGACTGCAAAGCTGGTAGTCGTATCTATAAAACATAAAAACACACGTTAAAAATTGAACAGTTTAATCCTGTTTTGAGCCGTAGCTTAAAACCTGGTACGAAACCTGATTCGTGACAGGGTGGAAGCCTGTTTTAAACAACTGAAAGGAAACCTGGTGTTGAACCTGTTTTGAACTTACCGATTGGTTTTGTGAGTACAGTCCACCAGCAGGAGCTCCGGATACTTAGCGAACGTCGCTCGCATGTGGCCTGTACTCAGTGAGATTGATCCAGTCTCCCCAGTTGACGTGTCATCGACACTTACCACGTTGTTCTTGCCCTCCTCGCCGAAGCTGACAAGAAACCCGGCAGCCGCCAAATCATCATTATGCTGTCCACGGAGCTCACTGCGAATTCGGGCAAGAAGATTCGCCACATTTCTCTGCGTCACTTTGTACCTGGCGTTATCACGGATGTACTCGTAAATTCGGAGACTCTTGCCTCCAGCGCGTACCATCAACCGAAGGTCTTGAACCAGAGGCTCAAACATACACGTACAAATGTATCGTCGGCGGAAACGGGGAAGGGTCTCGGGTACGTATCGCATCGAGCCACCGTCTATAGCGCGCTTAGAAGCACGCAGTATCTTGTTGCGTTTGGCGATACTCTCCGATTCGTGCACCACAAGATGCGCACTTTCGGATTCGCAATACAATTCGCGGTATTTCTCCCAGCTTTCCCAGTTTGTGTGGTAGCGACGCAGCTCCTTCACCCAAAAGAGCCCTCCTGGTCTGCTGGAAACCCCTCGTCACTAGCATTGCCGCCAACCTGCGTGGCCACCTCCCCCTCACCTTCCGATTCTGAGACGCTGGACAAAGAGGCTGGGGGATCTTCGCGATGGACGCTTCGTCTTCAGAGTGGGCTTTGCGCTTCATTACTCCAGCACGACTCAAATTTGGAAATGAATGGATTTTGAGAAGCTGCGCTGCATAGGTACGTGCGATCAGGTGCCGTATCATGAGATTAGTAGGTGTAGGGGAATATTTTCAAATCATGGTATTTTACTTTTTAATTACAGCCTGGCCAGAAACCTGGCGAGACCTGTGCTTTAAACCTGGTCAATTGTCGCACGGCTATGCACGAAAAACCCGGGCAGTAGGTTTTTCCTTATTGATTTCATACCGTGACTCATCATGAACTTCCCCAATAAGTACGGGACATTTTAATAGATCCGCCTTTACGTATCTTTGGATTATGCAGTGTTCATACACTCGTTTCACGTCCTCACTTTTCGATACGCCTCGTAGACCAACGACCCCACCACCAGAAAACTAAGCCACTTAAATGAAGACTCACGTGATAATTGCTACTACTCTGGTATTTTCTGCTATCATGGATTCGACAATGGGAATGCCTCAGTTTCTGCAGGAGCTTCCAAATGGAAGCTTGTTCAAGCAGGACCTCGGTCACCCTGGCAATGACAGCTCCAAGGAGACACCTTTTGCTCAAGCGTTCGATAACGCCGGGCAGTCGTGGTCGAAGAGTTTGTGCGAAGCCAAATTTCCTAGGTCAAGCATGACGAACGGCCAGGCATTTGGTGATCCCTGCTGCACATGGAACAAAGGTGGTAAGCCAGACTTTACGGTCGCTCCGTTCACAACGACTCCAGGCAAGGCTACCACGTGTGCGTCGAATGGTGCCCCCAGTCCAGCTTCTGGTCCATCGAACGGTCCTCTTGGCGGAGCCTCAGATGCTACGAAGGACTGGGCGCCAGTACCGGCTTCTGACGCCACGAAGGGCAACACAGGAGAATCTGCCTCACCTCCTTCGAGTCGTTGCCAGGGTAAGATGAGGTCGCGCCAATAAGCTGGAAGGCAATGTATTCAGCCTAAATGTGCAGTCATTCTGAAATTGTGCTGAGCAATAAGAGAAGATGTTTAGTAAGTGTTTTTGGCGGACAAATACGACCACGGTCAAATCTCTTGTTTGTTTAACACTCTCGTAGATCTCTGTCTTTTATACTGTTACTTATGTAGTGATAGCACTAAGTAAGTGCCAATGCTTCGACTGTCTCTTCGATGATCGACTCAAAGCTCTATCGTTTCCTAAATTGGAAGTTAGCACTTCTTCTGTAGAGTGTACTCGTTGGGAACGATTTGGCGGCTGTTGCCGCAGACTACCTTGGAAGAATTTTAAACAGCAGATCTGGTCTTTTTGGACCACTGCTAAATATAGGAGACCAGAGTGGAAATAGGCTTAGAATAAAAACCATTTTTCAATACCTCTATATTTTGAAGTAATAATGTAGTACACCGCTCACGCTAATTAGTCGGCCTCTGACTAATAGTGGTGTACGACTTCAGAGTCCCAAAAAATGTGCGACTAATCGAGGTATACTACTAATTCTGGTGTATGACTATTTATGGTAGAATCTTAGAAGGTTAAAGCTGAGCCGACTGCCCAGCTTCCGCGTAGCCCTTCTTGAACTCATCTTGATATTCAGCGACGATGTCCTGCAGGTCTCGGCCAAGCTGATCGACTTTTGTGACGGGGTCACACAGCACCTTACGCTAGAGGAAGTTATCTTCCGAGAGTATACAAACATTCAGTGAACGGCAGTTCACAGGTCGGGCGAAGTGACCTAAATAAGGTAGATTGTAAACTGAGTATATTTATAGGTAGGTTAAGTTTGTGGTTAATACAAACTATCAGTTACCTATAGAAATGCAATGTCATTTAACCAATGGTTGGTTTTGAATGACCTTGGTACCTTGTACCAAATATCCCGGAGTATGACATGTCATACTCCTGAAGTGTGAAGTGTCACACTTCATGTAACCAGGGTACACTTAGTGCTACGTACCCCGTTACATCCTCCCCCACTTAGGTTCGGTTTACCGACCAATCAGAATGAAGAGATGTTCGTCACAAACTCTCATTCTCAAAGTCGAAAACCATCGACTCGGCCGCGCGAGCGCGGCGGAGGCTCACTTTACAGCTAGAGCCTCGAGCAGCAACCTGTGCGCTCTTCGCCAAGGTCTCCACTTCGACCGTTAACATGCCTCGTGGCACTGCTAAGAGCGGTGCTAAGACACGCTCCAAGGCTGCTGCCGGTAAGGCGCAAGCCAAGAGCACTAAGCCTCACGGCAAAGGCACTGCACTCAAGGAGGCTACTCAGGTGGCCTCCGAGGCGATCGGTTCCTCGGGTAATGCGGCTGTGGACAAGCGCGCAAGCAAGCGCCGCAGCCCGTCGCCCTTATCTTCAGACAATCGTCCGAGCCCTCGGTTCGTGGAACATGAGTTGAACTCGGGCAGTGAGGACGATGCCGAGTCCGAGAGCACTCACGATGCTCTTGCGGACTCTGTGGGAGGGCACAGCCCAGTGCCCAGTGAGCACAAAGATGACAGCGTGCAGTCGCTTGCTAGTGATCAAGGTAATCACAGTCCCAGAACGTCTGTGTGCTCTGAGAGTCCGGCCGTCAAGGCTAAGGGCACTCCCAAAGCCGGTGGCGATGAGGAAGATAATCCTCGCAAACGTCTCTCGCTTGCCGAGGGTCTTGCGCGTGCTAAGGCCTCTAAAGCCGAAGGCGCCAAACCCTCAAAGAGGCGTACAGCCTCTAAGTCTCCACTCCGCGAGGAGAAGGAGACTCAACACTGCTATCAGAGTATCTTCGACTCCTCGGGTGAAGAGGAGGGAAAGGAGGAAGAAGAGGAGGAGAAGGATGCTATCGCTGAGCACTGGGAGTTCTCGAATGACCTCGACCAGCAGCAGGAGGAGTTTTAAGCTGCCCAGCGTGTGCGTGGGGGTTCGGTGGTGGCACCTGTCAGCCAGGGAGCTGCCATCAGCTCAAGAGGGTATTGGCCTCCCGAGGAGAGCTCTGGGGCTGACCTCTTCTTAGAGCTTCTCGTCGCTCCTCGTGGCCTTGTGGGCGGCCACACTTCTAGGGGCATCTACGAACGTGCCTTGTTCAGAAAGAACAGCTGTTTGTTGACAACTTGGAGGCTGCTCGGTGTGTGCTTCTCGCGCCACACCGCATCCCTCTCTAGGTCTGCACCACTCGCCGTAAGAAGCCCGAGACCCTGGGCGGCCTCTATCATCTTTGGGGATACCCCTGGGTTATGCCCGAGAACTGTCCCACGTGG
>NW_003303404.1:30022-34529 GCF_000142945.1 Phytophthora infestans T30-4 | reverse complement strand
CTCTCCACGTGGAAGTGGACCTCTCCATTTCGGTCAAGCAGGGGCGGAGGTGCCCTCGTACGAGTACGAGTACTCGGCGCCTCCCGAAAGCCACACTCGTCCGAGTGCTCCGACTGCGGGTCCGACACAGGGCCCTGAGGTTGACCGCCTCCGTCAACGTGTCCTCGTGCTTGAGATTGCACTTGGCCTTGGGACTGGCGGTGATGCTGCCGCCCAGACCGGAAATCAGGGCGAGCTCGCTCGTCTTGCGGGCCGCCTGAACCTGTTGGAGCGAGAGGTCGCGAGCCTGCACCTGCGGGTGGATCGCCGGGCGTCTTCGTCCGATATGGACGAGGCCTTTCGCATGATCTGACGGATCGAGGCTCTGTTGCCACGTCCGGAGCCGCCTGCGGCACACTCCCAGACGTACGCGTATGGTGCGTACCCGGCGTATTCAGCGTACTCGGCGTATGGCTCTGGGGTCCGTTCGTATGGAGCCCCTCCGGCGTACGGTCTTGACCGCAGCCTTGCCGTCCCGACCGAGGCTTGGGTGCCTGCTCCGACGCCCTCGTCGACGACCGTGACCGGCACTCGCTTCGAGGAGCTGGGTCAAGGTGGGTCTGCGAGTCAGCAACCCTGCGGGTCAAAGTACCGCTTAAGACGTCCAACATAGAACGTCGGGTGCGTCGTCATTGACTTTGGCAGGTCGATGGTGTACGACGCACCATGTCTGGCCAGGACTGCAAATGGTCCGATGAAGCGGTGCTTCAGCTTGTTGCTGCCGACAGAGCTGACAGTGTCTAGAGGTAGGTTTATCGTGTCTAGCAACACCAAGTCCCCAACCTTAAATATACTTAAGTTTCCTCTTCCATGTTTGTCTGAGTACTCCTTTTGTTTATCTTGGGCCGCTGCCATGGCATCGCGGACCCTGCTGACAACGCTCAACTTGGTATTCATAAAGGATTCCACTTGTTTTCCGCAGCGAAACTGGTATCACATCCGAGACCTGGGAGGAAAGGGCTTTCCGAGCCTCTCCCCCACTTAGAATAGAGGAGTCAGTGTCTCCTCGAAGAGTGAGAGGCACTCTGGGGTGACGGAAGCCGTTCAAGTAGAACGGCGTGAACCCCGTGGACGCGTGCACCGCGTTGCTGAGCGCAAACTCAACAACTGGAAGCTGCGTCGACCACGTACGTGGTGCTGCCGCGCACACAGTGTCCTCGAGCACTCGCTTGACACGCTCTGTCTGGCCGTCTGTCTGCGGATGGTCCGCAGTGGACATCTGTAGACGAGTTCCCAGTAAAGGGAACAGCGTTTTCCAAAACGCAGCAGTGAACCGCGGGTCTCGGTCCGAGACAATCGTCTCCGGGAGACCGTGATAGCGGAACACGCCATCGACGAGCAACCTTGCGGTTTGTTCGCCCGTAACAGTGACGGGAATTGGAGCAAGATGTACCATCTTGCTCAGCCGACACACGAAAACCAAAATTCCGGTGTTGCCGTGTCCGTCGGCGGGAAGCCCAAAGATGAAGTCAAGACTCATCGACTTCCAACAGTCAGCCGGTACGGGCAGGCTCTGTAGTGGAGCCGAAGAGTGCCCTGCGGGTTTGACCCGCTGACATGTTTCACATGCCTTGACGTACCGGGCGACCCACTTGTACATGTGGGTCCACCAGAAGGACTGAGAGACCGACAGAAAGGTCTTCTCGCGGCCCAAGTGGCCGCTGGAGGGCGCGTCATGCGCCTCCGCGAGGATGTCGAACTTCAGATCCTCGTCGTTGGGTACGACCACCCGTGGAGGATCCGTGGGCTCCACCCGGTAATAGAGGAGGCCCTCCTTCAACTCATATCGGTGGAGCCAAGAGCGCTGTCGCGACGAGAGCCAGTCGGACTTCGCGCTCGTTCCGGCCTTAAGGAACTTGACGAGAGGCGCGACAGCCTCATCGTCCCGATACGCCATGCGTATCTGATCATATAGATCCGTTGTCACCCGCGTGATGTGGGCCAATTCATAGTCGGAACGTTGAGAGAGGGCGTCCGCAAGCACGTTGAGCTTGCCCGGCTTGTATTCGACGCGGAAGCTGTATTCCGCGAAGAAGGACAGCCACCTCGCCATCCTTTGAGGGAGGTGAGGCGAGTTAGTCGCCGTCCTCAAGGCCGCGTGGTCTGTGTAGATCACAAAGGGCCTAGAGCCCAGAAGGTGAACACGGAACTTCACAAGGGCATATTTCATTGCCAGGAGCTCCTTGTCATGGACAGGGTAGTTCCGCTCGGCGGCTTTGAGCTGCCTGGACTGGAACGAGATGATATCCAGCCGTGTCGGCCTGCAGCAATGCACATCCGATGGCGTAATCGGAGGCATCGCAGACGACGCTAAACGGCTTCGTCTCGTCCGGCAAGGCCAGGACAGGGGCCTCTTGGAGACTGGCCTTGATGCTGTCAAAAGCATCCTGGTGCTCTTGCTCCCAGCGCCAGTCGACGTCCTTCTGAAGGAGGCTCGACGAGGGCTTAGCGAAGCCCGCGTACCCAGCGCTGTACTTGTGAAGGTAGTTGGCCAAGCCCAACCACTTTCGAAGAGACTTCTGGGATCGGGGCGTCGGCCATGCTGCTATGGCCTTGACCTTGCCTGGGTCAGCCCGAACGCCCACGTTGCTTACGAATCAACCGAGAACTTTAATTTCGGGTGACGCGAAAACGCACTTGTCGATGTTGGCGTAGAGCTTGTTTGCTCGCATTACGTCCAACACTCGACGGAGGTGTCCTAGATGCACCTCCATGGCCGTCTTGCCTCCCTCGGCACGGCTATGGACGAAAATGTCGTCGAAGTACGTCTGTACGAAGGTAGGCGGAACAATTGCGTCACCAGGCGATTGAACGTCGCCGGGGCGTTAGACAAGCCCTGCGGCATGACGAGCCACTCCCAAAGCATGCCGCTTGGAGTGCTTACCGCGGTGAGCGGGATGTCGCTCTCTCGCATCAGGATTTGGTAGTATCCGTCTACCAAATCCAGCGCACTGTACAGTACGCCCCCGGCCATGTTGTATAACAACACATCCTTTCGTGGGATTGGTGTTTGGGCCGGCACCGTTGCGTTGTTCAGCTTGTTATAAGCGTGAACCAGACGCCACTTTCCGTTCGGCTTACGAACGCAGAAAGTCGGCGTCGAGTGCGGGGATTTCGACTCCCGCACCATGCCTGCCTTCGCTTTCGCGGCGAAGAAGGCATCAATGACCTCGCACTGTTCGCGCGGGAGAGGCCATTGCCTCGTGACACAATACTTTGTGCCGGGCACGAGATCAATCTCGTGCCGTACGCCTCGATCCGGTGGGAGTTGGGTCGGTGGGTGTTTGTTCACCACGTCCGCATACCCCGTCACCAAAGGATACACCGGATCCTTGGGGTACTTGAGAATTTCAGAACCCAAGCGCGCCTGACGCTGCTTGTTCATGTCTTCCAGGACGTTCTCGTCCAAGACAGAGGAGGAGTTCAGCTCCTCCTGAGTGGTCTCAGGTCTCATGAGTACCATCTCAGCAATTTCGCCAGCCTTGAGGTTGGTCAGGAAAGACTCAACCGTCATTCCATCGAGGTGCAGTATCTCTGCAACCTCTGGCAACGGTTCCAAGTGGACACCAGATGCCCTAACGGGTAAACCTGTCTCGCCATCGAAGATGTGATAACACTCTTCCACCGGCCTTGTCGGAGGAGCCCGGGCCCTGGACTCCGAGTCGCTTGAAGCGACGTCGATCGGAACGAAGTTCGGATCCGACTTGAGGCGGCGGCGGCGGCGTCTTTGCCGACGGCGTCTGTGACGGGGAGCTGTGCTGCCCACGTCTAGGGATGTCGTCGCTACGACATCCGAGGCACTCGTGGCCTCGTGTGGTACTGTTGTATCCACACAGGAAGCGTGTTCAACGCCTTCCTCTTCAGCTAAGGTCTGGGCGACCGCGTGTGGCACTGTGTTACCCACACAGGAAGCGTATCCGACGTCTTCCTCTTCAGTTATGGTCTGGGCGACCGTGAGTGGAACTCTGTTACCCACTCTGAACACGCTGCTCTCAGTGTTCATGACAGCTGCAGCTGTCTGCGGAACTAAGTTACCCGCCTGTGGACCTAAGTTACCCACTTGGCCGGCGCCTCTTCTGGGCGCGGCCACCATCAAAACATCCTTGGAGTCGTCATATACGTCGACGACTCCCAAGCATCTGCCGGATGCGTTGGTACCCTGGCAGCCCTCGCGGGCGCCCCGGGTCCTGACAGAGGTGGGAACATGACTCACCAATGCTCTGTCGGACTGCGCAGGGCGGCTGGCACCGATTGCCTTGCCTCGCCAGTCGATCCAGGGTTCGTGCTTCTCAAGCCAGGGCATGCCCAGGATCATATCATATGGATCCATATCGAGAACAGTGAACTGTTCGAGGCTGTCAAAGCGGGATCAGCAAAATCTGCGAGATTGCCAGATCCAACTTACCAACTGCGCCCAGACACCAGAGCTAACGGAGGGGGTCCCCCGATGATCCGTGTCTGCTGAACT
>NW_003303404.1:26444-28938 GCF_000142945.1 Phytophthora infestans T30-4 | reverse complement strand
GGAGCCTGCAGGTTCTCCCATACATGCGCGATGAGGCCCTGCTCGTACGCGTCAAATGCATTGACGCGCTCGAGCTGCTCAGCCGGTGTTGACACCACCAGGCTCTGCAGGGCCTCCATCCCGAAGATGCCTGCCATCTTCCCGAACCGACTCGAACTGAGAGTCGTTCAAATGGGAGAAGTCGTTCCTATCCATGGCAACGAACTTCGGAGAGGTTCAGGTAGTCTACCCGCGGTGGCGTGGATTGACTACTAGTGCTACCAAGTGTGACGGGGTCACACAGCACCTTGCGCTAGAGGAAGTTACCTTCCGAGAGTATACAAACTCTCAGTGAACGGCAGCTCACAGGTCCCCTCTTTAATTAAAGAGGGCGAAGTGACCTAAATAAGGTAGATTGTAAACTGAGTATATTTATAGGTAGGTTAAGTTTGGGTTTAATACAAACTTTTAGTAACCTATAGAAATGCAATGTCATTTAACCAATGGTTGGCTTTGAACGACCTTGGTACCTTGTACCAAATATCCCGGAGTATGACGTGTCATACTCCTGAAGTGTGAAGTGTCACACTTCATGTAACCAGGGTACACTTAGGGCTACGTTTCCGTTACAACTTTCCAGTAGCCACAAGAGCCAACATCTAATCCACACAAAATCATGGACTTCTTAACCCAGTTGAGACCGTTCTTATCTCTCTCGCAATTTACCAGTTGTACACATTTTGCTGCGGTTTCCAAGAAGAATCTCTTTCCTGGGTTCTGCAACGACCCGGAGCCTTGTCGCCAATCTCCACGTCGAATTGCAGCCATTTTCCGCTGCTCACAGAGCCGTCGCCAGTGCTCCTTAATTCGTTGAATAGGAAACCGGTCAGCCGGTTGTATTAGGTCTGTAGCATTAGCTGGAAAAAACTGTACTTTTGTGCGCAATTCTTTCGCGACAGCGACGACATCGTCTCCACTATGACCGCTTGCGTTGTCCATCCACAGTGTGAGTTCTTTGACGAAAGGTCCTCCTGGCCCCCAACAACGGACTTCATGCAGCCATTGCTGCATCAAACTGTTGTTTATGAAGGCTGTAGGTGAAGTTCGATACGCCGTTCCAGGAGTTGAATCGGGCAAGCCTTGGATTGGATAATTTGCAATCTTATTTTGAAGATGAGCATTGGGCACTCTATTTGTGCGTTGGTTCCGCCACGAAGAAGCACACACATTGTAACCCCTTCGCGTCATGAAAAACACAAAAAAAAATTAAAAAAAAGAATAAAAAAAGAATAAAAAAGAATTATGAACTTATTAGAAACCACGCTACGATACTTGACGTGGGAGGCGCCACGGAAATCGAGAGTCTTGCCATCATCTAAGTCAATAACAAAATGACTTTCATCTATGTTGTATTGCAGATCGGGGTCAATGAGACCGTCGTCGAATTGACGCTTTAGACGCCCTAGATGCTCTGCAACAGACGCGTGAATAACGCGCTGCTTTTCGCTGCTGACTTGCTTTTTGCCCTTGAGCCGGCGGTAGACAATGTCATGTCGGTCTGCGAAATCTTGGATTCGACGAGGTGTAACTAGATTAGTAAAGGTTTTACTGTTATATTGGAACGCCTTGTTGTACACTGGGTGAACACTGTCCTCAACCAAAGTCACCGCAATGTCTAATAGTAATCGCGATGACATTTTCACCCCCGCTTTACGTAAGCGATCAAACTCAGACAATAGGATAGGATACAGCCACGCCCAATGCTCACCCAGTTTAGGACCCCTCCCGATAGCTGTCTTCATGAGAAATTGGTGACGGTTACCAGCCCCACTGCGCGCGAACTTTCGCTGGCGCTCTCCCTCAGGCTGCACCAGAGCATGGCGCTTGCTCCACCAGTCTCGGGCCTTGGTCAGGTTGACGCGGCGGTCGTCAGAGCGGAAGTAGGCTGGAAAGGCTTCGATAGCTTTGGCAGGGAGGCCCTTCTCTCCGTGTAATGCTGCTGTCACAGCCATCCACTCCACACACTTGATTCTGTCACTGACAGCGACAACATGCTGCAGAGAACGCTTTCCGTCGGTGCTCATGGGCAGTGCTAAAATACGTATAACTGGCAGTTATTAACTGCAGAGGATCTCGACAGCGACTGAGTGGTTGTGAAGAACTGAACGACTAAATCTGGTGTATGACTAAAAATGGTGCATGACAAAAAATGGTAATAGTACTGTCTTGTCCTTTATAAGTACGAAGTACGACTATATTCGAACCACGACTAATTAGCGTGAACGGTGTAAGTGATTTCAAAAAAGTACTTTATAGTTCGAAGTATAAAGGCTTTATGAAGTACTTTTGTTTATTTAAATAATGATTTAAAACAATATTGTAGCTAGTCTCAAAAATAGATATTCTTTTCTAAACTTAAAAGTCATCAAAAACTGTCAAGAACGAGAGTTTATAGTATGCTGATGCTTTAAGAGGAAATAACGCTTGGTCTATAATTTGGTACTTCGCTAATACC
>NW_003303404.1:22710-25465 GCF_000142945.1 Phytophthora infestans T30-4 | reverse complement strand
GACAGGTACAGCAGCTGTTGCCGTCTGGACAGAAGCCGTCGCTGCTCGAGCAGTTTCTCTTGTCGCCTCGACATCACTCCGCTGTTCGATTTCGCTTTCATAGTCCAATTGCTCGCCAATACCTCGTGCCAATTTCTCCAGATAATCGGTAGGTTGTTTATAGCTGACTAAATTGAGGGATGAGCAAGAAACTCCTCTGGTTCGCCGTCCTCGTCCTCGCGTTTCACCTAGTAAGTCTCATACTCCGCCGGCTCAAGGATCTTCATGGACCGATTCATCGGCGAGCTGACGTTCTGTTCACGCTCCTGTCTCTGGGCGCACGCGTGTGGCACTGACATGCGCGTTCAGACATCTGTGGTGGTTAAGCGCATTTAAAACCCACGCGCTTCCACGGAGCTATCCTTTTTTGGAGAACAATTCTTGCGGGGTTAACCATGGGGGAACCCATCCTTCAGTTTCTTTGAGGGATAAGGGACCCGCCACCCTTTTTTTTTTGCTTACCCGAATTGTACGCGTATACCGCGAAGTCGACCCACGCATCTTAATCGTTCTGTTCGTCGCGGTGCATGTACGTCGACACACAGTCTTTCCACGTACGATGGAATCTCTCTACCAAGCCAATCATCTGGGGTCGGTAGGAAACAGGGTTGATCTGCTCCGCCTGTAGCATTCGCACCAACTGCTCGATGGCCCGCCCAACAAGATCTGGGGCTCCATCCGTGAGAAGTTCCCGGAATGCACCAAACCGCAACACCACATGCTTCATCAAGAACCGGGCAACATTCTCTGCCGTGTGCTTGAATGATGCCACCATCCCCGCGCAGACTCCGATCCCTCGGAAGGACATGGTACTGGACTCCATGGCTGGCAGCGTCATCTACAGCGCCATCGACCTGACCGATGGATTCTATCAGATCCTGATGAGAGCATCTGATGTGCCTCTCACCGCCGTAAGTACACAGAGCGGGATGCTCTGGGAGTGGCTCGTGATGCCGCAGGGTCTCAAGAACGCGCCTGCCACCTTCAATCGCATGGTCTCCCATGTGCTTCGCCCGCTTCGAGACTTCGCGCCGAGTTACTTCGACGACATCTTCGTGCACAGCCGCGCTGAGGGCAACCTCAGTTCCGTGGAAGTACATCTGAAACACCTGAGACAAGTCTTCCAGGTGATGCGAGAGAACAAGCTCTACGCAAACCTGAAGAAATGTGTCTTCTTCGCACCGGAGATTCCGGTGTTGGGATGCTACGTGAGCAAGAACTGTGTGCGCGCGTATCCCGAGAAGGTATCGTCTATCTGTGCTTGGCCAACGCCGACAGGCCCCTGAGTTGCGTCAGTGGCTTGGCATGGTCAATTACTTGCACAAGTACACGAAGAATTAGGCTGGGTTGATCCAGCCGCTGTCCTCGCTGCTGAAGAAGGACGTGATCTGGGAGTGGAAATCGGACCACCAAGCTGCATTCGACTCGGTGAAGAAGAGCTTGGCGTCTGCGCCGATCCTGAAGCTTGCTGATGGCTCAAAGCCATTTCACGTCGGCTGCGACGCGAGCAATTTTGCCATCGGCTGTGCGCTGATGCAGTTCGATGATGAAAAAAACAACACCAGTGCGTTATCAGCTATCAGTCGCGACAACTGAAGCCAACCGAGAAGAATTACCCAGTCCACGACACACAGAGCTCCTTGGCAATGTCGTACGCTCTGATTCAATTCAGAGTGTACTCTGCTCGGTGAACAGTCGTTTGCGGTTTACACTGATCACGCATCACTGCGGACAGCGATGAAGAGCCCTCACTTGTCGCAACGGATGGCCTTGGCTGTCCTTCTTCTCCGAGTACAACTTCATTGCTCACTACAAGCTGGGCAAGAATAACATTCTCACCGACGCGCTGTCTCGGCGTCCGGATTACGATCCCCGTGAAGCGATTGGACATCAGGTGGCTGATGAGGACGACGACGAATGTGCGGTCTGCGTGTCGTCAGGCATCAACTTGACGTTGACCACGCCCACGCTCCCGCTGGGCGACGAGATTGCTACAGCGTACGATGATGACCCTATATACGGTGCCATCATGAAGCACCTGCGTGCTCCTAGTAGTGACACGCTAAGTGCCCTGTCAAAGACCACGCGGAATCAGATCGATCGATATCGACGGACGGCAATCTGCTCAAGTACAGCATCGACAGGTTCGATGGACCTCGAGTCGTCGTCCCAAACGACGCTGATCTACGTGCGCGCATAATCCACGAGTATCATGACGCCCCGACTGGAGGACATCTCGGCCTGCCGCTTTACCGGGTTTACCGGGGGCTTCAGTCGCGGAACCCCTCTGTGGCCTATTTGCCTTTAATGGGAGCTTCATTGAAAGCTTCGATGTGGTGCGGGATTATTATGTCCGCTGCATTGGTGATTCAAAGTTTGGCTTAACGGCTGCGTATTGCTGGTTTGAACAAAAACTCTCTGGATTCCCTCGGGAACCATGGAGTTTTTTTGCTATAGGCAGTGATTATAAGCATGCGAAGAGCAGGGGGGCCAGTCCGCTTCCGCATATCCGGTTACGGACTTTTGCGAAATCGGGTATTATAACTTAAAGGAAAGAGGCAAGAGGCAAGAGGTAAGGCCAAACATAGGAGTTGAGTTCACCATGCCAGACCATATCCTCCCGGAGGGCGGGAGCGAAGACACGAAGGCTAAATCTTTGGAAGCTTCTGATTCCAAAGGAGACTGCGAAAAATACGGGCTACAAACCAAGAAGAAG
>NW_003303404.1:15808-20143 GCF_000142945.1 Phytophthora infestans T30-4 | reverse complement strand
CTCTGCGCAAGAGCGCGAGTGCTCCGGCGAGCCAACCCTCCGTTCATCGCCGGGAACGGCAACTCCCAGTAGGCGCGGGGCGGCCTACTGGGGAAGAACTGAGTTCTGTTGTGCCTCGCAGATGTAGAGGACAACGGGGCTCAGCCCCGAAGAGAGCTGAGCTCTCTTACGAGAAGAGTGTGTGCAAGCCGGGCTTGCTGGTCGTTCAAGCGAACGTGAAGGGCTTTGCAAAGCCATGGAGAGTCTTGATTGACTCGGGAGCCTCGGGCAACTACGCCCGTCGCTCCACCCTGGAAGGGAGTCAGCTGTATGCTGAGGCACTGGAAGTGCCAACGAGAGATACGATTTCTGTCCGTCTCGCGACGGGGACACTGGTAACTGTGTCGAAGGTCTCTGTCGACCTTGGAGTGAAGTTTGAGAACTTCGATAGCGTGGAACTGGTTTGGTCTTAGACCTGGATGCGAGGTATGACCTCATCCTTGGCATGGCATGGCTGGAACGTCATGAGCCATGGATCGACTGGGAAGTCGAAAACGCTGGGTGCGTCGCACCGTGTTCCTAGTGGAGCTTTGGTGAGTCATGAACCCACCTCTGCTAGGAAAGCAAAAAGCGCTTTTGGCCGCGAGCACGAGGCCGAGGCGGCCCGTAGTGCTGGACATTGGTATGTCCGAAAATTGTTAGCAACGAGGTTGCTGTTTGTCCTGAGAGCGTACGTGGTGCGGCACGTTATCCGCGGAGCGGTGCAGGTCAGGTCAATGACCAACTGCTGGATCCTGGTGAGGACGAGCGCGGAGTGGCGCGTAATCCACTGAGTGGTATGAATCTGGTCGATGACCTACCGCTGCGTGACCCGAGGGTCGCGGTCGACTGCAAGTCGAGGCATCATGGGCGTGGCCCAGGAGATGCAGGTGAAGTGACACCTAGTTCACTGTGTGAAGGTCAAGAACCTCTTGGCTTTCAGCCGAGTGTCTTGCGAGACACTGTATCCTCTTCGAGGAGTGATGGTGCTGCTGCACCCGGTGGTGGTGACGGAGATGTCGCCACACCGCCCTCATCCGGCCGGGCTCGGTCGCGGAGGGAGAGGAGAAGAAGACGCAGGGCGTCTGTGACGTTTTCGACGTCGGACGATGTGTCCAACGTGACGAGCGGTGATGCTCCACGTGATTGCTGTGAACAGCTGTATACACTCGTGAACGGAGTGACGGGGGAGGTAGAAGGCGATATCAGCCTTGATACTCTGCCCGCTGCAGATGCTCTGCTAGAGCTGGACGAGATGTCCATTGCCGAGTTCGGCGAAGCCTTAAAGGCAGGCGAGCTAGCCGAGGTGGTCTTGCTGGGACCTGAGGAGGAGTTGAACTCCTCATCCGTCGTGGACGACGCGGTCCTAGAGGACACCAAGAAGGCGCTGAGCGCAAGAAGTGGATCGGCGATCCTCAAAGATCCTTCGGATCCCTTCCACCCGGTGGTGAAGGAGTATGGAGACGTTGTCTCAAAAGACCCACCGACGGGCCTGCCTCCGGATCGAGGCGTGTGTCATGAGATTGACCTGGTTCCTGGAACCAAATACTGCGTAACAAGGCAATGGCCTTTGCCGAGAGAGCAGTGTGACGTCATTGACGCATTCTTCCGTGCGAAGCACGAGGCAGGGATGGTGCGTGAGAGTAAGTCTCCGCACTCGACACCCACGTTCTGTGTCAGAAAGCCGAACGGCAAGTGGCGCATTGTTCATGCTTTTAACAAGCTAAATGCGGCCACTATCCCGGCGCAAACGCCGATTCCTCGCAAGGATGTTCTGCAGAACAACATGGTAGCTGTACGTTGTATAGCGCGCTCGACTTGGTCGATGGCAACTACCAATTGCTCATGAGAGCGAGCGACATTCCGCTGACAGCGGTGAGTACTCCGAGCGGTATGCTCTGGGAGTGGCTGGTGATGCCCCAGGGGCTGTCGAACGCACCAGCAACGTTCAATCGTCTTGTGACGCAGCTGTTTAGGCCCCACCGGGCGTACGCTCAAACGTACTTTGACGATATATTCGTCCATAGTCGTGCCGAGCACGGAAAGTCAGACGTGGATAAACACATTGACCACTTGCGAGCGGTGCTCGAGTGCATGCGCACTAATAAGTTGTATGCCAACTTGGACAAGTGCGTCTTTGGCGCGGAGGAGATACCTTTCCTCGGGTGCTTCATTGGGAAGCGTGGCTTACGGGCAGATCCTGCCAAAGTCAAGGCCATCGTGGACTGGCCGGTTCCCAAGAACCAAAAAGACTTACGCAAGTGGCTAGGCTTAGCCAATTACTTGCACAAGTACAGTGCGAACTACGCGGAGATGGCTCGGCCATTATCAGATCTCCTTAAGAAGGACGCACCATGGTGCTGGAACGTCGAGCACGACGGAGCCTTTGAGGCTGTGAAGGAGAGCCTTCTCCAGGCTCCAATCCTTGCGCTACCGGACCCGGATAGTCCGTTTAGCGTCGTCTGTGACGCCTCCGATTTTGCAATCGGTTGTGCTTTACTACAAGCAGACGCCGAAGGGCGTGAACGCGTGATCGCGTTTGAGTCTCGCCAGCTTAAAGCTGCAGAGAAGAACTATCCAGTTCATGACAAAGAGCTACTTGCAATGAAGTATGCTCTAGTCAAATTCAGGGTACACCTGCTAGGCTCTAAGCCTTTTGTGATCTTTACTGATCATGCGTCGTTACGCACTGCGACACAGTCGCCTTATCTCTCTCAGAGAATGGCAAGATGGCTTTCCTTCTTTGCCGAGTATAACTTCGAGGTGAAGTACAAGCCGGGGCGGCTTAATGTAGTGGCCGATGCGCTCTCGCGCAGGCCGGACTACGAGTTAGCTCATGTCACGACAGTGACGTCGTCAGTGCCTGACTTGATACGCGGAGCGTATGCACAAGACGACATGTGCGTAGCGCTGCTACGGGCTCTTGGGAGCGAAGAGTTTAAAGACTCGGACAAGGAATTGTCTGGGCGCTTACGCGCGAGGCTGCATCGATACTCACTCGATGGCGGCCTGCTGTACTACAGCACCGACGCTGAGGATAACCCTCGTGTAGTCGTTCCTCATGATGAGGATCTAAAGTATCGAATCCTCTATGAGGTTCATGATACGCCCGTGGGCGGGCACTTAGGTCGGGAGAAGACCTATGGCTCGGTGAGCTCGATGTACTGGTGGCCCAAGATGTATAAGTGGGTCGGCACCTATGTACGCACGTGTGAGACGTGTCAACGGACAAAGTCCGCGCCGAGCACGGCAGCGCCATTGGCGAGTTTGCCTGTCCCCAAGGGATGCTGGCAGTCCATGAGTATGGACTTTGTGTTTGGCCTTCCCAAGGATAAGGCGGGAAACACAGGTATAGTGGTCTTTGTAGACCGATTGAGCAAGATGGCTCATTTAGCGGCAGTGCCGGACACCATTGATGGTGAAGGTACAGCTTTGCTGTTTTTAGACCGAGTCTTTCGCCAACATGGCTTGCCTGAGGCAATTGTCTCGGATCGAGATCCGCGCTTCACCGCGAAGTTCTGGACGTCCCTCTTCAGAGTGCTCGGCACTCGTTTGGACATGTCCACGGCGGACCATCCGCAGACCGATGGTCAAACCGAACGCGTGAATCGCGTTGTGGAGGATACCCTCCGAAGCGTATGCGCTGAGGCGCCAAAACGCTGGAGCCAGATGCTCCCACTCGTTGAGTTCGCATTAAATAATGTAGTGCACGCCTCGACAGGCTACACTCCGTTCTATGTGAACGGCTTGGTTAACCCTCGCGTCCCACTGACGCCGCCACGCAGTGGCTCAGGGCTTGGTGGGGGAGGGATAGCCGAGCGGCTAGCTGATGTCAGCCCTGTTGCGGTTCGCAAGCAAGTCGATGACTTTGTCTCTTTGAGACTGAGCGTAATGCGTCAAGTACGCGACGCTATGGCTGAAAGCCAAGACACGCAGAAGGAACATGCAGATGCCAAGGGCAGAAGCAATGTTGAGAGGTTTGAGGTCGGTGACCAAGTTTTATTAAACGCTAAAAACCTACCTACTCATGCAGTGTCTGCAGTCTTCAAGACGAAGTTAAGACCTCGGTTCATAGGACCGTTCAAGGTCGTGGCCAGGAAGGGCCTAGCGTATACGCTCAACCTTCCGAAGAAGATGCGCACGCATCCGGTCTTCTATGTCGGCTTGCTTAAGCCATACCAAGACCCTGCTCAGGTGAGCGCGGAGGCGTTGGCACCAACGGTGGCTGGGCCACGGACAGCCGCAGGGCAGCAGGTGGTAGAGCACGGGAGGCTGAACGACAGCAAGTGGTGGATCCACAGATGGCTGATCAACAGC
>NW_003303404.1:11294-14144 GCF_000142945.1 Phytophthora infestans T30-4 | reverse complement strand
GGGGAACATCTCTCGGTTGCTCATTCAGAAAAGAGCAAGGACCGTTAGGTGGAGGGGCGCACACTGGCTTTAACGAAGCCTCGGCCCTCCTGGTGGCAGACCAACCTTCGGGCCTTCCGGGCTTCCAAGCTACACATCAAATGCCATCAACTACACGGGCGGATTGAGGCTGATCATATGTCAAGCCTCATCGTTCGCCGGTGCCCGGCGCCCCATGGGCGCGCCTCTTTGACTTCAGGAGCGGCCCAACACCTTCTTCGGCGCATCGTGTTTGTCAGTACTACCCAAGAACGTCCGCGTCCTGGAATGGTCCGGGCGAGATCCAAGTCAAACTCGCAGATGGTATGGCTCGCCGCGTTGCGCGGCGTGACGTGTCTTTGTCGTACACGTTCGACGGCTTCCGTAGCAAGGACGACTTCTTGGTGATCGAGATGAACTACGCGTTTGACTGCATCCTGGGCATCCCTTGGCTTGCGCGATATCAGCCAGAGATTGACTGGCTGGCCCAATCAGTCAAGCGTCGACGTGGATTCGACGTGAGCGAGGTCTTCACACACCTCTTGGTGGCGCCAAGAGACTGGCCCCACGTCACAGTCGTAGACAAAACAGCAACGACACAAGCAGTGCACAGAGCGAGCGATGGCCCTCTCTGCATGGCTTGTGCTACGTTGTTGGACGAAGAGCCCTCGCGGTTTCGCGAGGTAGATGATGAGGTGGTTGAGCAGCGGCTCCCACAGCACAAGACGGTGGTCGAGCAGGGGCTCCCACAACACGAGATGATGGTCGAGCAGGGGCTCCCACAACACGAGACAGTGGTCGAGCAGGGGCTCCCACACAACGAGACGGCGGTAGAGCAGAGGTTCCCGCCGAACGATTCGGCGGTCGAGCACATTGGGCTCCCGTCAAACGATGCCGCGGTAGAGCAGGGGCTCCCGCGTGTTCCCGGCCCAGTCGAGTACGGTCTCCCGCGCCTAGAGGAGGGTGATGCATCGTCGAGTAGCAGTGCGTCAGACTCGAGCGTAAGCTCGAGGAAGTCGAAGAAGAAGTCGAAGCGACGACGTCTTAAACCTCGTCGAGACTACACGACCAGCGATAGCCCGCCGATGGAATCGGTCAGCGCGCTGGAGTACGTGGAAGGAGGCCCGAATCGGTCGCGCAGCATCGCAATCGCGAGCCCGCCGCGCGAAGCGGCGGCGATCACACGCCTTCCAGGCTTGTCCTGGAAGAACTTTCTTCGGGGCCTCAAGGCTGGAGACGTCGAGCAAGTATGTTTGGTCACCGAGGCAGTCTCGGTGGATGAGGCAGCAAATGCGGTCGCAACGGACAGTGTACGCTCACGTCCGCTAGGTGCTGAACCTAAGTCTGCTCGAGAGGAACGATTCCAAACGCAGTCTTGGGAGGCCTTGCGGGAGTCAGCGAATCCCGTATACGACACCGCCTGCGAGTACGCCGACGTCTTCCCGGATGAGATCCCCGCCGAGCTACCGGCGGATCGTGGAGTTCAGCATGAGATCGACCTCGCGCCAGGTACGGAGTACTGCGTTACCAGACAATGGCCACTTCCGCGTGATCAAGTGAAAGCGATCAATGACTTCTTCGAGGGCCGCCGAAAGGCGGGTCACGTGCGTGAGAGTACCTCTCCCCATTCCAGTCCAACGTTCTGTGTGAAGAAAGCCACAGGGGGATGGCGTATCGTTCACGCATTCAACAAGTTGAATGATGCCACCATCCCCGCGCAGACTCCGATCCCTCGGAAGGATATGGTACTGGACTCCATGGCTGGCAGCGTCATCTACAGCGCCATCGACCTGACCGATGGATTCTATCAGATCCTGATGAACGTCCGGCACCACCCTTGGGAGCTCGCGCACCGCCTCGGCGACCGAACGAACCCTCGTTACTTGCGTAAATACGTTGCATACGGCTCTCCGAACGTGGCGTAACCATGTGCGAGTCTTGAAAGTACGGTGAAGCTTCGGTAGTGCCAAAGGCACCACGCTCAGCTCCACGCTTGGTCGGAGGAGTACGAACGAGTCGTTGGGGCGTCGGCGGCAGTGGAATCTTAGACGGATCTTCATCTTGAATCATCGGTCGACTCACAGGCTGCTTTCCGGCATTGATGCCAACGGCGCCAAACGCCTTCCGAAGCTTCTTCTTCCATTTCTGGAGAGCAGCTCCGGCTTCATGTGGACTCCAATCCTGGAGCGACATCGTCGATGGGTACGTCTCGCTCTCGAACCCCAGCGACAACAGTAGCGAAACTGAATCCTCGGCAACTTGGCTAGTCGAAACCGAGTTGACTGGGTATTGTAGTTCCTGCGCAAGCGCAGGCCAGTCGACTTTTTTCTTGGGGATGGGCTTGAACAGCTGCATCCACTCATCATTCTGCATCAGCGCTTGTACGCGGTCGAAAACGCGCTTGGCGGCTGGTGTATCACCGTTGATAGGTGGGCGAGGTGCCTTCAGCAGTGCTGAATGCTTTGCACTTGTCGCCTAAGGTTTAGAACCCTCGGTCCCATCGTCATAATTTTCGTAGGCGGGTTCCGGTCCCGCAACATCATCGAGCTCGTCGGCGAGGTTCCTAGAAAGGGACCTGGTCGCCCCGCTCAGCCCCGATGATTGCGTGGCCGTCTCCGGCGTCGCTGCGCCTGGCTCTGGAGCCGGCGTCTTGTCTTCGTAATCTTCATATTCATGGGCGTCAGGACCGATGTCCGCTTCGTCGTCGAAGCTCACTGAAAGCTCGGTGGCGGCTGCAAAGCGCGCAGCCGGGCTTGAACTCTCGTTGCGAGCCCCGCCAGACTTAGCAGGCAGATAACGTGGTACCGTCGGTTGTCCTTTTGCCATGTTCTT
>NW_003303404.1:7534-10340 GCF_000142945.1 Phytophthora infestans T30-4 | reverse complement strand
TCTTCGGGTCCGGGAGCTGGTGTTTTCAGCACTCATCTGTTATCCTTCGTCTGTCTTCCACAAGTCCTCCTGGCCGCCCTCGGATTTCAAGGTTGTTTTTCGTGTGTACGCAGTGTCGACCGCGCTGTCTCGTTCTCCGTTCCAAGCAGTCCATCGAGCCTCATCAGCATAATTCATCTTCCGGATAACGAGATGGACGTCGCAGAACTTGATCGATCCAGCCCGCAAGATTTCGTGAGCAAAGAAGTTACCACAGCAAACTATACACCGAAACCCTCGGTGCTTCCTGCCGATCGCTCGGGCAGTTGCGGAATTCGTCATGCAAAGGCAATCCCATCGCAAGGTTCGTCCGCGACGCACTGCAGAACGCAGTGGACAAGCAAAAGGAACAAGCTGATAAGCACGGTCGAAAGAACGTGAATGTATTCAAGATAGGAGATCGCGTTCTCCTATCGACCGAGGGAATCCGCGCTTCCGCCGTGACCAACCTCGGCGCCAACAAACTTGCCCCACGCTTCATCGGTCCTTTTCGTGTAACCAAGGCTGTGGGCGACGCCTACACCTTGGACATCCCGTCGTCACTTAGACTCCACCCGACGTTTTACGTCGGGCGACTCAAGCGGTACTTCCCTGCGACGATTCCTGATTCGATCCAGCAGACGGAGCATGCGTCGGGCGACCAGCCCGACGAGCCTGACGCGCCAGAAAGCCGTCAGCCCCTGGCGCCCGCTCTCGCGGACGATCTCCCTGCTGGGCAGAGCCAAGCACATGCGTCTCCAATCCCCGTAGGCGAGATAACAGCTCCCGATTCGACTGACGAAGCTCCGACGCGATCTGCTCAGCCCGCCAGGCACGATCTTTCGCCCGCTCAGCCCCAACCTGAGCGTCCAACGCGCGGTTCGAAGCTGCCTCCACCTCGCCCTGAACGTACAGGGCGTACGCCGTATCATCGTGAAGGCCCACCACCGATAATTGACTCGGTGGGTGACGCGCGCTGGATTGTGGAGCGTATCGTTGACCATGAAGATCCCCACAGCTCGACCGCTCACCGAAACGTCCGTAGTCGTGCTCCTCGCGCGGTTCCGACCGCGCGCCACTACTTGGTACGTTGGCTCGGTTATTCCCCAGAACATGATACGTGGGAGTCCCGCGCCAACCTTCTCCGCGACGTTCCGGACGTGGTCCACAAGTATGAGACCATGCTACTTGAGAAGAAGAATTCCGCGAGTCACCCCGCGGAGACCGTGAACGAGATCGAGAACGGCCACGAGAACGACCCGCACGAGGAGGCGACAACGACGCCGCGCTCCGACGCGTGCAACGTCGGCGTGAGCCGCCGCGATTAGCCGCCTGATCCATACTGGACAGGGTGTGCTCGTACTTCCCGATCCATCCCGACTCCTCGCCGCTGAGTGGCTGCTCAGCGAGATGTTCCCTCCATTCGCGTTGAGTCGGACGGGTTGGAGTACCACAGAACTCGCACCCCTCTCTCACGTGCACGAAGCAGAGTCGATCCATATCCCACGCGTTGTTGCAGACCTTCACGCGCAGCTCTCCAATCGAATGATCCGCGAGGATCTCCTCGCGATACGCCAACCAGTCGACAAAGCTTTCTCCAGCACGCGACATTCGGTTCCATCGCCGGATGAAGGCACACCAAGAGCGACGAAGTCCCTCACGATAAGCGCCTTCAATGTATTTCTTCCGCGTCGCGCGGAAGCAACGAAAGTGGTTCTTCATAGTGTCTAGCGTATCCGGATTCTCCGCTCCTGACAAGTCGTACAGGTCCCAGGGAACCAGGGCGTCGTCCATCACGCGCGACCGCGTGCTTCCGGCACTGATTCTCGTGACTGTCGGCTCCGCCGGTGTCTCGGCTGTCTGGGTTACCGCCGCCGTTAGTGTGTCGATGTTTGCTGCTGTCACCAGCGTCGCGCTGGTGCTAACGTCCGTTGACTGCGTCGTGTTGTCCTCGGCCATCTTCGCTCCGTTGGGTTTTCGAGTTTTCTTCAAATGTGTTCCGTGCGCTTATGTTGCGTAAGCGCAACTTAGAGAGGAGGGTGATGTAATGGGCCCAACGCCAATTACATAAGTAGGTAGATATTTCTTTAGTTATTACATAAGTAGGTAAAGTGGCACAGGGGTAGCGTGTGCCAAAGTGTCATCATCTGATTGTTTGATAGTGAGGATCCAGACTCACTTATTGACCAATCAGATATAGACATGTGTTTAAGTGGTTCACACGAGGCCAGGGGTAGCCGCCCTGGTCCTAAATAAATCAGAGTTGAATTTGACACAAACCTAAGACTTGGTTTTATTATTGCGAGCTTCCTCCGCACTATAGTGTAAGCTAGTAACGGTATCTCTTACCCCGTTACACGAAGAGGCATTTGCCCTTGCATTACGCGAGGACTATGGGGCTGCGGGAGAGCTGTTTATTTGTCTGTTTTGGTTTCCCGCCTAATATAATACTCTAAATAACGGTATGTATCAACCAATGGCTGACAGAATCTTACTATTCTAATTTGTTAAAGATATTGACTTTTAACCGATGAATCCCCTAAATGCATGCAGTCCAATAGTCTGCCAAATGTAACCATTGGTGTATCGCACACTAACGTGGAAAACCTCCTTCGTTACCTCCTTCGTAACCAAGGGGCTACATGTAGCCACTTGCGTGTAACCCCGTTACACCTGAGACATCCCGTTCCAACTGGTCCAGGCTGTCCACAAGTCGAGCGAAGACGCCCTGATTCCCGGTCTGGGTGGCAGCATCACCGCCAGCCCCAAGCCTAAGTGCAATTCCAAG
>NW_003303404.1:3939-5863 GCF_000142945.1 Phytophthora infestans T30-4 | reverse complement strand
GGGTGTGTCCCTGCATGCGGCTGAAAAGGGTTTGTCACTTCTACGGTTGGGTTGCGATGAAACATTGTACTACTGTGATATCCTGTCGATTTTAGTGCATAAGCTAGCTTTAAATGATCTGCCGCGTACAGCTAAACATATTATCCTTACGACGGACAGCGCACTTGAGCCAGTCATGGTGCTTCTTGGTAGAAGCGAATATCTTTAGACAGTGGATATAATAAGGGCAATGCAACACACCCACCGTTAGTCTCTTATCGCTGTATTGTCCGCATCCGTCTTTTACGTCCGAGATCACCACGCCGATCATATTTTGCAGTTGATATACACAGTCGCCAAAGCGGCCGTGCTCGCGGCAACACAAAAAACGGTAGATAGAGCACGGAGCATAGCCCAGTGTCAAGCAGTTTACAAGTCTAACTTGATGCTACCGAACCCTTGTTATATGGTAAAAAAAACTACCAAAAATGACTGCTCTGGGCTACTTAACTATGAGAAGGTCACTCTTGTGCTGCACGTCCGATCCTTTTTAAAATCACGAGTTTTTTTTGCCATTATAATAAAGAAGCAACGTCTGCGTTGCACGTACATGCAATTGACGTCCGTGTTTTGTCTTTCTATTCGCCGGGTATGCGCTTTCTGGGGTTTTGCACAGAGAGCAACAAACCGATATCGTCCGTGCTAAATACGGTGCGCAGTTCGTATTTCTTTAGCCTACGATGCAGCCCAATGATCGAGGCGTTCACACCCTCACCAGGGGCTTTAATAGCATTGGTGAGCATGCAGCGGGCTGGAGGTATGACGGGCATCTTGATGACACTATTAATGGCTCAATTGAAGAGGCGGAAGAACATAGGAGGGCCTCTGTGACGGTCACACAGCACCTTGCGCTAGAGGAATTTGGCTTCCGAGAGCATACAAACTCTCAGTAAACGGCAGTTCAGAGGCCCTCTTTGCGTAAGGGAGCAGAGTGACCAATGTAAGGTAAGTTGTAAACTAGATATATTTATAGGTAGGCAACGCTTGAGTTAAATACTTTAACTATAAGTCACATATAGAAAAGCATTGTCATCAACCAATGGTTGACCTCGGACGACCCTGGCACATATATCGAAGTATGACGTGTCATACTTCATGTGGCTAGGGGTACACTTGAGGCTACGTACCCCTCCCCTCTTAGGTTCGGTTTACCGACCAGTCAGAATGAGGAAGTGTACGTCACAAACTCTCATTCTCAAAGTCGAAAATTCATTGACTTTGCTGTGCGAGCGCGACGAAGGCTCACTTTAAAGCTAAAACCTCGGGCAGCGGCTGGGCGCTCCTCTTTTCGGTCTCCACATCAACCTTTGGCTACTTCGAAGAGCGGTGTGAAAACACACTCCAAGGCTACTGCCAGAAAGGCGCAAGCCAAGAGCTCTAAGCCTCACGGGAAAGGCTCTGCACTCCAGGAGACTATTATGGTGGCCTCGGAGGCGATTGGCTTAACTGTTGACGCGGCGGTGAGCAAGCGTGCGAGCAAGCGCCGCAGTCCGTCACCTTCGGTCTCTCAAGACAACCGGCCGAGCCCGCGGTTTGCTGAACGTGAGCTCAATTCGGGCAGTGAGGACGAGGCCGAGTCCGGGAGTACTCACGATGCTTCTGTGGGCGCCGTGGGAGGGCACACCCGCGAGCACGATGACTACAGCGTGCTGTCGCTCGCTAATGATCACGGTGATCACAGTCCCAAGACGACTGTGCGCTCTGAGAGCTCTGCCGGCAAGGCTAAGGACACTCCTAATGCTGTTGATGACGAGGAAGAGAAACCTCGCAAACATCTCTCGCTTGCCGAGGGATTTGAGCGTGCTAAGGCCGCTTAAGCTGAAGACGCCAAATCCTCTAAGAGTGTACGGCTTTGAAGTCTTTACTACGCGGAGTAGAAGACTCG
>NW_003303404.1:0-2486 GCF_000142945.1 Phytophthora infestans T30-4 | reverse complement strand
CTCGCTTTCGAAGGAGCTGGGTCAAGGGGGGAAGGACTGCGAAGTCAGCAACCCCCCTGCGGGTCCAAAGTAACGCTTAAGAACGTCCGACATAAGAACCGTCCGGGTGCGTCGTCAATTGACTTGGGAAGTCGATTGTGTACGACGCACCCATGTCTGGCCCAGACTGCAAAAAGTCCGAAGAAAGCGGTGCTTCAGTTTGGTTGCTGCCGACCAGATCTTACAGTGTCTAGAGGTAAGTTCCTCGTGTCTAGCAACACTAAGTCCCCCACTTTAAATACACTTAAGTTTCCTCTTCCATGTTTGTCTGAGTACTCCTTTTGTCTATCCTGGGCCGCTGCCATGGCATCGCGGACCCTGCTGACAATGTTCAGCTTGGTATCCATAAAGGATTCCACCTGTTTCCGCAGCGAAACTGGCCTCACATCCGAGACCTGGGAGGAAAGGGCTTTCCGAGCCTCTCCCCCACTTAGAATAGAGGAGTCAGTGTTTCCTCGAAGAGTGAGAGGCACTCTGGGGTGGCGGAAGCCGTTCAAGTAGAACGGCGTGAACCCCGTGGACGCGTGCACCGCGTTGTTGAGCGCAAACTCAACAACTGGAAGCTGCGTCGACCACGTACGTGGCGCTGCCGCGCACACACTGCGCAGAGTGTCCTCGAGCACTCGATTGACGCGCTCTGTTTGGCCGTCTGTCTGCGGATGATCCGCAGTGGACATCTGCAGACGAGTTCCCAGTAAAGGAAACAGCGTTTTCCAAAACGCAGCAGTGAACCGCGGGTCTCGGTCCGAGACAATCGTCTCCGGGGAGACCGTGATAGCGGAACACGCCATCGACGAACAACCTTGCGGTTTGTTCGCCCGTCACAGTGACGGGAACTGGAGCAAGATGTACCATCTTGCTTCAGCCCGACACACGAACCACCAAAATTCCGGTGTTGGCCGTGTCCGTCGGCGGGAAGCCCCAAAGATGAAGTCAAGACTCATCGACCTTCCAACAGTCAGCCGGAACGGGCAGGCTCTGTAGTGGAGCCCGAAGACGTGCCATGCGGATTTGACCCGCTGACATGTTCCACATGTCTTCACGTATCGTGCGACCCACTTGTACGTGTGGGTCCACCAGAAGACCTGAGAGACCGACCAGAAGGTCCGCGATTCAAGTGGCCGCTGGAGGGCGCATCGTGCGCCTCTGCGAGGATGTCAAACGTCATATCCTCGTCGTTGCGTACGACCACCCGTGGAGGCTCATTAGACTCCACCCGGTAATAGAGGAGAAAACCCTTCAGCTCATATTGTTGGAGCCGTGAGTGCTGTCGCGACGAGAGCCAGTTGGGCTTCACGTTGGTTCCTGCTGCGAGGAACGTGACGATAGGCGCGACAGCCTCATCCCCCGACACGCCATGCGTATCCGATTATTCAGATCATTTGTCACCCGTGTGATGTGGGCCAATTCGTAGTCTGGACGCCGAGAGAGGGCGTCCGCAAACACGTTGAGCTTCCCCGGCTTGTACTCAACGCGGAAGTTGTACTCCGCGAAGAAGAACCGCCACCTCGCCATCCGTTGGGAGAGGTGAGGCGCGTTTTTCGCCGTCCTCAAGGATGCGTGGTCTGTGTAGATCACAAACGGCCGTGAGCCCAGAAGATGAACCCTAAACTTCACAAGGGCATACTTCATTGCCAGGATCCCCTTGTCGTCGCCAGGGTAGTTCTGTTCGGCGACTTTGAGCTGCCTGGACTGGAGCGAGATAACTCGTTCATGTCCAGCCATGTCGGCCTGCAGCAGTGCACAACCGATGGCATAGTCGAAGGCATCGCAGACGACGCTAAACGGCTTCGTCACGTGCGGCAAGGCCAGTACAGGGGCCTCTTGGAGATTGGCCATGATGCTGTCAAAGGCATTGTGGTGCTTTTGCTCCCAGCGCCAGTCAGCGTTCTTCTGAAGAGGGCCCAACAAGGGCTTATCGCGGCCCGCTACCCTGCGCTGTAATTATGAAGGTAGCTGGCCAAGCCCAACCACTTGTGGTAAAGTGCTTTCTCAGAAATAAGAGAATGGGCCTGACGCGGGGTCACTATCCCGAATCAATGACAATTTCAAGTGATTAGAGAGGATTTGGGTTGGCTGGCACGGATGCAAGTTGCCGGTGGTGGATTAGCCATGACGAGCAGCGCCCCGTATGAAGTGACGATGGATCTGGTATGAGCGATGTACGAGAAGGCAAGATCCACCAAGACTTACCTCGGATCCACCCTTACTTGGATTCACCTAAATGGATATGGGATATACTATACAAGAGTGGATCGGGTGTGGATCCTATGAAGGAAGGATGGTAGGTGCCCTCTAAAGGTGGATCTAGTAGCCACGGCTAACGAGGAGTCAAGATCCACCGCGAGGTGACCCGGATCCCATGCTTTCGAGTTAGGATCCAAGGAGGGAGGATCCCGCCTTAAGGGACCTGGATCCAGGGATATAGGTATGATGGATGCAGTGGA
>NW_003303403.1:33499-36507 GCF_000142945.1 Phytophthora infestans T30-4 | reverse complement strand
GTCAAGGTTTGCACCCGATCGGAAAAGAGCCTGGGCTAGAGCCCGCAGATCGGTGGGTGACATTGAGGAAAGGGCTGACCGGAGGAAGTGGTGGATGGGGCCTTGACCGGCGATTTGTTGGTACGCTTGGTGGGAGGCATGTGTCACGTAGAGGAGGAAGCGGTTGTGGATGCTGGTAGTGTACGTCGTGAGCGCTGTTGTGCAGCGCCGACCACGTACAGAAGGCGATTGTGGTGAAGTGTTTTCTCAAAAATAAGAGAATGGACCTAACGCGGGGTCACTACCCCGAATCAGTGACAATTTCAAGTGATTAGAGAGGATTCGGATCGTCCGGCGCGGATGCAAGTTGCCTGAGGTGGATTAGCCATGACGAGCAGCACCCCGTATGAGACGACGATTGATCTGGTATGAGTGATGCACGAGAAGGCAAGATCCACCAAGACATATCTCGGATCGAACCTTACCTCGGTTCACTTAGGTGGATATGGGATATACTATGTACGGGTGGATCGAGTGTGGATTCTATGAAGGAATGATAGTAGGTGTTATCTGAAGGTAGATCTAGTATCCACGACTAACGAGAAGTCAAGTTCCACCGCGAGGTGTCCCAGATCCCATACTTCCGAGTCCGGATCCAAAGGGGTAAGGATACCCTACGGAGTGACCTGGATCCAGGATATGGGGACAGTGGATGCAGAGAATCTCGAACTTTCGTGGGACAATGGAGATCACAGACGGTCGCAGAACGATGTCGGAGGATTGGAGAGCTCAGATCCATGACTAGTGTACACTTACAGTGAAGTGGATCCAAGCGACCTGGATCCGGATGAGTGTACCCATAATAGGGTGACCATAATGATTACGCCATGGATCCGGTGGATCTGAAGATAATACAGCTGGGATGATGGGTCAAGGAAGGAAGGGACATGCAGCCGAGCCTGGTAAGGAATTTAACAGGTAAAATACATAGAAAGTAGAAATCCAGGCAGGTATAGGCTTAAGTATCAATAGAGACCTCAATTTGCACAGTAACACGCAAGTGCCTTCCTGCCCTCAAGAATCGGAACTACATTGGCCCGTACGAGCTCGGAGAAGGTTGGGAATTACGAATCTAGTGTTGGTAGTGATAACTGGATAATATATTGGCCAGATCCTACAACCTAGTGAGCTTTTCCTTTACTTGTGCAGATCCGACAGGTTAACCGAATTGACTACTTGGTCGGTTACACCCTAGAGGCTCTCAACTCTCAAGATCCCGTCACAGGAGGCGGCAAGTACGACGCAAAAGAAACGCAAGGCAAGGGAACACATACACCTCACCTTATTATATAAGCTCGAATATTCGCTTAGGATTCAGAACCAACCACGGACGCAGAGTGAAGATATTACCACTGCTGCTCCACCCTATCCCCACGTCTCGCCAAGACACTCAAGCTCCACCACATGAACTCTTCGGAAGGTGAACCGAGAGAGCAAGATCCCGCCCTACCGACGGGTACACAAGGTGAGTGAAGTTCAGCAGAACACGGATCATCGGGGGACCCCCTCCGTTAGTCGGCAGTTGGTAAGTCGGACCCAGCAGTCTCGCAGATATTGCTGATCCCGCTACACCACATTAGTGCTCTTGGCCTGCGCCTTTCCGGCAGCAGCCTTGGAGCGTGTCTTCGCACCGCTCTTCGCAGTGCCACGAGGCATGAGAAACGGTTGAAGTGGAAACCAAGAAGAAGAGCGCACAGACTGCTCTAACTATGAAGTGAGCCTCCGGCGGCCAAGTCGATGTTTTCCGACTTTGAGAATGAAAGTTTGTGGAGAACACTTCTTCATTCTGATTGGTCGGTCAGCCGAACCTAAGTGGGGGAGGATGTAACGGGGTACGTAGCCCTAAGTGCACCCCTAGTTACATGAAGTGTGACACGTTACACTTCAGAAGTATGACACGTCATACTTCGGGATATTTGGTACAAGGTACCAAAATCGTCCAAAGCCAATCATTGGGCTGATGACATTGCTTTTCTACAGGTGACTTATAGTTTGTATGAAACCCAAGCTTTATCTACCTATAAATATACTCAGTTTTACATTCTACCTTAAATAGCTCACTTCGCTCCCTTTTCGATAAAAGGGGACATGTGAACTGCCGTTCACTGAAAGTTTGTATACTCTCGGAAGCTAACTTCCTCTAGCGCAAGGTGCTGTGTGACCCCGTCACACTCCCTGTATAAACAAGTAGCTAACGCACGGTTAGAAACACGCTCACAGAGACCACAAACAGCAAGATAACGCACTTCAGGCGTCGCGGAAGCGGACAGAGTCAGCGACATGGCCGGCGTAGGCAGCAACGATTGATCTCGTGACGTAGGCTACGGCGGCTAGCTGGAAACGAAGCGACGGTGGCGGCAACGCTCGAAGAGGGGCGAGTTTGTGTTTGAAAAGCAAATGAAAGGCTGGTGTTATTGGTAAAACAACCGGTATAAAGATTTGTACCGGTACCTATTACTACATGGGTACAGTCGTGCACCTCCAATTCGGCACCGGTATCAGTCGATACCCTGCCAAATTTTATGATTACGCGAATCGGATGCGCAATTACCTTTGCCCATCACCACTCTAGCAATTACCAACGGTTTTCCCCTCCTTGCCGAGGGATGACATGCCAAGATTATGCAGGAGATTGGCGTAAATTTTGTACTGAATTAACAAATCAAAATATCAGTGCACTGGATTTGCGTTTGTTTTTTTGCTTTACGTTGTGCACTTACAGACAACGACGGTGAAATCCGCCATACCATACAAATCCGCCACGAACACTTGAAGTTCAAAATAAAAGATTTGAGCAAGTTTTCATTTTAGCCAATGAACGAGTAAATGGAATTGACTGGTTCCTACGCAGCATTACATGTACAGTTAAAAACTTTATCACTTTGGAAATGGCGCCCCAGCGCTCCTATACAATTCTAACCAAGCGCGAAGCAATCGCGACTGCTGAGGCGTTAGGAAGCTGCCAAGCC
>NW_003303403.1:28107-31607 GCF_000142945.1 Phytophthora infestans T30-4 | reverse complement strand
GCATTTTGCTGGATGATCTCATCACGCTCAAGCTGCTGCTGAAGGTCCGAAGGCTGGTTGCGCTTGCGCGTAGGCGGTGTGGTGATCGGAGGTCATGACGCAGCGCCACAGAGCCGCGCACAGGAGGTTCACGCACGTCGCCAGGCTGGTTGGTGGTGCGACGGACGACGGTACTTGAGCTGACTACCGGGATTACCAAAGCATTTGTGATGGACTATTTTTTGTCTGGACGAATTATGTGTCTGAGTTGAAGTGAGCGATGACGTGGGAGACGCACATATTCGCGGCGGCATTTGGCGCGTTGGTACCGTCGTTCCTGCTGATCCTGCAGATGGAGAAGCAGTGGGTGCGAGAGCTCCCTCCACAGTGCAGCGGTGTGTTGGATAGCGTCTTTTGGCTGCTTCCGGGCGCCACTTTCCCGCACTTGGAGTGTCTGGGCGTGTCGGGGAGAGCGTTGTATGTGGACTTTTACATCTTCGACCTGTTTCTCTTCCCAATCATCTACTCGACTGCTTTATTGGGACTTATGCGTCGTCTGTGGCCGAACAGCCAACTTGTCTGGACGTTGCCTGTCCTGGCAGCGACAAGTGACGTGGTGGAGAATGTTTCCATCCTGAACTTGCTTAGGCTCTTCCCCGAACGGTGGGAGATGCTCGAGAACGTCGTGAGTATTGCCACCAGAATCAAGTGGGTCGCTGTGCTGTCGGCGGACATATTTGTAGTCGTTGGGGCATTGAAGTTTTTGGCTGGAGGGGCTGACACCAAGTCGTCGAAGAGCAGCAAGGGCGAGTGAGGGAGAAGGAGACGCACTGTTATGTAGTTTAAACCTTTATTTTGTTTTGAGAGAATGTTAATTTTACTACTAAAGGTCAACGGTTTTCAGGTGCTTGTTATACAATGTGGTTTTCTTCTCGTTGTCTCTCCGACACGTGGGGTCTCTTTTGCTTACCCGAACGACTACTGGCTCAGCTGTGTTAGAGTTTTATGCTAATCGTCGAGCATGAGGAAGTCGATCTCTAGTTTCAGGGACCCTAACGTATCAAGTGACAACGTTCACCAAAAGTTTAAAACTAGTGATGCCTCTCCTCTTGAGGTCTCGGTACAGACCGCGTACGACTCGCTTCGCCACGATCGTAAGATTATCAGAGCCGTGTGCCACATTTCCATTTCCGTGCTCTACTTCTGCTCCTTTGTCTCGATGCTGTTTGCGCACATCACGGCGACGAGTATGTACGAACAGGGTTATGCTTTGTCGTCAACGTTAGGGACATCAGGAGGTTAACACGGTCACGACGGACTCGGCGATGAAATTCTACACATCTCTGACGCCTTCGACTGGTTAACATACACGTTTGTGCCCTCCGTTTTCATCACGCAAGATTACAACGGTAAGACCTATCCAAAGGACTTATGGGGACGAGTAGCCACGTTCAACAAAGTGCTGGGTGCCGTCAACTTCGAAAGGCGACACACACGTGTATTACGTAGCCATTCCTAGAGAAGTTGTATCCTCACTGCTACGACGCGTTTAACAATACAACGGAGCAAAAGCTGATAAGCTTTGACACGCCTGCGATCGAAGCATTAGGCAAGATTAACGCTTTCAAGGTTCAAGGCGATTGGCTCGACTTCCCTACTGAAGAACTGCTGATCATTATCGTCGCATACAACGGCGAGTTGCAAGGTTATGCAGTTACGGAGATGCAGCTCACTATATCGGAAGGAGGCTCAGTACAAACGAGTTCATCGACCTGCTCTCTCCAATCCCTACAGTGAGTCGCTCGCCACCGCTGCGGACATCGTCGTCTTGATCTTCTTCCTGTTCGCACTGGATACACAACTCCGCAAACTATATCGATATCGCCGTTCAGGCATTGGAAAACTTGGCTGTGGTGACGTCTGGGTCGTTATCGAGCATTCTTCTACAGTAGCGGTTGTTGCCTTCTGCTTTGTGTGGATTTCCATCCTCCTACTCATAGGATTTTCAGGAGCAACTTGGCTTCTCTCGTTGTCAGCGGGAAGAATTGGGCATCTGATGCCGAGGCTCGAGATCGGCTGTCCGTTGTGATTGACAAACTCAAGGCGGTGGCTCAACTCACCGTGGCGGTGCGTCTCATCATCACGCTTGCCATTTTCCTGCTCAGGCTGCGGATATTGGAGATATTCCGCTTCCATCCAAAAGCTGAGTATCCTCACGAGAACTGTGGCCAGTGCACTGCATCAGTTCGGTGTGTTCTTCATCGTTTTTGTCGTCATCTTCGCGACGTTTGCTGTGTCTGGGGCCATTCTATTCGGTGACAGAGTCGAGGAGTTCTCGTCCTTGGAAACTGCGACGGAAACTTGCATCAATATGCTCTTCGCGAACTTCGACTACAATAGTAATCAGGGGCTGTATGCCCTTGTCTGTAAGTTTTACTACCGGGGTTACATGATCGTCGTAAGTCTCATGCTGCTGAATTTGATGCTCGCAATTGTGTTGGATGCCTACGCACAGGTAAGCAGTGAGAGTTACAAATCCCAGTACAACTTGGCAGTGACTCGAATCGCTGATAATACGGCGTGTGTAACGACGCACCAACGTCACAGCCAGCGATGGCCATGACGTTGGTACCAATGCGTCCTACTTTCTTCTTTTTCTTTCCTACTTGTCTTTGCTGACTGCCAACTGTCTTCTTAAGTTGCCAATGAGCGGCCAGGCAGACACACGCCTGACCGAAAGGCAATCACCATGTTTGGACGAGTATTGCCAAACATGGAACTTCAATGACAGTCATTATTTTTCATTTGAATTCACTATGGAGATTCTGACCCGGTTCAAATGAACCGCGGTTCACTACTACGCTACGCTACTTCAAGATTCGACTCAAGGACTACTTAGAATCTAGTATAGTGAAATGCATATACTTACATAGGATACCAAGGGAATGCTAACAAGCACTTCCTCGTAGCCGACAAACAACTAACCATTGTAATCTGACTTTCCAATTTACCTTCTTCGAGGCACATCAACTGCCTCCTACGCCTTACCTTCGAGTCCCCATCGCTGGACTCTCGCCGCCCTCCTCCGCTTCGCTCCTCGCCACGCGACTCGTTTCTCGTCGCTGTTCCTCTGCGCCGTGCTCTCACCAGTCGTCACATCTGGTAGCACTTGTTGTTTTTCGTCCGGGAGGGGGTTCTTCATTCTCTATTCGCTACGCGACACGTGAAAAGCCGCTCGTTGAGCGTGTGTCGTCGTTCTTCGCCTTCACATTCGTCAAATTTCTTCGTTGCGACCTCATTTCATACGGCTTGCCGTGTTGAAATTTTGCGTGTGTACTGCACTAAGCGTCTGGTCTATAAGAACCGGATCAAGTTAGTACCCGTACCTAACGTCGCATCCTTCATCAGCGTTATCGTTGATTGCGTGTGTACTGTAAGTGTCTGGTCTATAAGAACCGGATCATTTCAGTACCTGCACCCCTCGTCGCAAAGTGCACCTGTACCCGACTACCTTTTCGGCA
>NW_003303403.1:24916-27806 GCF_000142945.1 Phytophthora infestans T30-4 | reverse complement strand
CCCCTGGCTACGTGAAGTATGACACATCACACTTCTGGATATACAAGGTACCAAGGTCGTGTCAGGCCAACAATTTCATTTTTCGCCGTAAAAATGTCAGTATTAAGCGATATTAGGATATGCTACAATACTGTGTGCAGATATATAGACAGTCCCCAAAGTGTACCCCTGATTGCAATAAGTGTGACACGTCACACTTCGGGATACCTGCCAGGGTCATTAGAGGCCAACCGTTGGCTGATGACATACCTTTTCTAAGCGTAAATTTTAGTTTGTATATTTAACTGAAGTTTAGCCTACCTATAAATTTACAAATTACCTTCAACGGTCACTTCGCTCCCTTCGACAAAAGGGACCTGTGAACTACTGTTCACTGAGGGTTTGTACACCCTCGGAAGCCGACTTTCTCAAGCGCAAGGTGCTATGTGACACTGGGTAGCACTTGTAGTTAATCCATACCAGCGCGGGTATTCTACCCGAACCTCTCTGAAGCTCGTCGCCATGGATAGGAACGATGTAATGGGCCCCTCCATTACATTAGTAGGTAGATTTCTTTACATAAGTAGGTGCATCGGCACACGACTAGCGTGTGCTGAAATTTTGTCATGCCATTGGCTGATATATCTGAAGCCAGACCGATTATTAGACAATTGAACTATGACGTGTATTTGAGTGGCCAGGGCTGTGACCTTGGTCCTAAAATAAAGTCAGAGTTGAGTTTTCCTTACACCTAAGACTCAGTCGTCCTATTGCGAGCTTCCTCAACACTATAGTGTAAGCGAGTAACGGAGTAAATACCTGGCCCGTTACACCTGGTAGCACTTTGTAGTCCTTCCAACGACCAAGTTCGACATGAGCCAAGACCTCGACCACGCTGCCTTTCTCCATCTCACTCGGATCGAGTGGGAAGCTCTCCACCGCCTCGCGGCGGTGTCCGGAGAAGCCGTCGTCACGTCGCTGCTGCGCTCAGCGACGCCCGACGAGCAGCGCGTTGCGGCACAAGAATTCATGGAACGCGAGCTCGCCGATGCGAATCGGCGAGTGTCAACTCCCTCGCGTATCTCCACGAATGACGTCGTGAAGCTAGAGACGTCCACCTACTCCGGTGCCGGAGAAGATCGACTTTCGCTGAATCGCTGGTTTTGAGAGATCGACATCGCCATCGCCTCGAGGTTGATCGAGGCGCCTTCCGCGAAGGTCCATTTCCTCCTCTAGCGGTTGTCTGGGAAAGCCAAGGAATGGGCTCTCGGCAAGTTGGTTGTCGATCCCAACGTCTCTTCCACTCTGGATACCCTCCAGAGTGACCTTCGGCTCGCGTTCGAGCCGCCGCAAGATGAATCCCGAATTCGGGCAGACTTCTTCGCCCTTCGCCAAGGCACGATGACTATGCGCGACTACGTCCAGAAGACACGACACCTCGCGTCGTGCATCGTGTCTAAGCCGATCGATATGGCCTCTCAGGTTCATGTATTCGTGTTCGGTATGCGCGAAGGCATGACGCGCTACTGCCTTTCAAGATCGGACCCCTCCACGCTCGAAGAGGCATTCGCCCTCGCCCTACGCGAGGACTACGTGGTCGCGGCGTCATACGCTTACGCGCTACCTGCTTCAGCTCGGGATTCTGCGCCCGAGCCCATGGACAACGACGCTATCGATGCGACGAGCAATCGTCAGCGTCATGTAGTGCGTCGAAGCGGTGCTCGGAACAATCGTTCTCTCACCTGCTTCCGCTGTCGGAAGGTCGGTCATCGCGCGGCGGAGTGCCGCGCGCCAGCTCCAGTGCTTGCGCATGTCGATGCCGAGCCCGTGCGTTCTGACCAGCCAAAAAACGGTCGGGGTCAGTAGGTGCGGGGCGCCCTACTGGCTGGAATGGAGGTCCGGGTCCCCCGGTGGCAACCCAACCTCCTAGCCCTCCTGTGCTGCATGCACACTTTCATGCCACCACCACGCCGAGCGATTCAAGATTGATCATTGTCAGTCTTCATGTCGCCGGTGCCCGGCGACCACTGCGAGCGCTCCTTGATTCAGGAGCGACCAACAACTTCTTCCGCGCGTCGTGCTTGTCGGCACCCCCGTCGGACATCACTGTCCGCAAAGGTAGAGGGGAGGTCGCTGTCAAGTTGGCCGATGGGAAATCACGCCGCGTCGCGCGGCGCGAGATTACACTTCCGTACACGTTCGACGGTTTCCGAAGCAACGACGACTTCCTCGTCATTGAGATGAATTACGCGTTTGACTGCATCCTGGGTATGCCGTGGCTGACGCGCTATCAACCAGAGATTGACTGGTTGGCCCGGTCGGTCAAGCGTCGCAGTGGTTATGATGTGAGCGAGGTGTTCACGCACCTCCTGGTCGCCCAGAAGGATTGGCCTCACGTCACCGTCGTGGACCGGTCATCCACGACGAGCGTTGTGCACAGAGTGAGCGATGGCCCTCTCTGCACGGCTTGCGCAGTGCTGTTAACTGACGAGTCCCCGCGGTGACGCGGGGATGAAGACCAACTGGCGGTCGAGCTGGGGCTCCCGCAGATGTACGCGACGGCGGTCGAGCAGGGTCTCCCGCAGACGAACGAGATGGCGGTCGAGCAGGGGCTCCCGCAGACGAATGAGATGGCGGTCGAGCAGGGGCTCCCCGCAGACGAACGAGATCGCGGTCGAGCAGGGGCTCCCGCAAAGAAACGAGATGGCGGTCGAGCAGGGGGCTCCCGTCAAATGAAGCCGGGTGGCCGAGCGGTTGGCGTTCCCGCTGAACACTACCCGCGGTCGAGCAGGGACCTCCCGCTAGTAGGGGGGGGGGTGACTTCTTCGTCCAGCGAGAAGATACTCATCATCTTCGAGTTCGCACTTCGAGGCGGGGGGAAGTCGAGGCGGCGTCGGCTGAAAACCTCGCC
>NW_003303403.1:21485-24816 GCF_000142945.1 Phytophthora infestans T30-4 | reverse complement strand
ACATATCATATCATATACTATTTTCTTAACATACTACTCGCACTCTCCACAGCACCCATGTCCCGATCTCAGCAAATTCTCATACTGTAATACCATTACTGCGACGCTAGACCGAATCACCCGAATACAAGTATACAAGTGGAAATAATTATTCTTTGAGGCTACATACAGTCTACAATGGATCCAGGTTGCCAGACAACCGTCGTTGTATGGTCGTTTCTGAAAGAGTATCCCGACAGAGTCGGCCGCAGCTCCTTTCGCGCCCAAAAGAGCGCTGATTCGAATGTCGCCCCGCGAGGAGCGCTTTGCAAGCGCAGTCTTGGGACGCGCTACGCGAATCCGGGCAATCCAGTCTACGAGACCGCCCGCGAATATGAAGATGTATTTCCGGATAAGATCCCCAGCTGAGTTGCCAGCTGACCGAGGAATTCGCCACGAGATTGATCTCGTGCCCGGCTCGAAGTATTGTGTGACGCGGCAGTGGCCGCTCCCGCGAGATCAGGTCCAAGCTATCGATGACTTCTTCGAGAGCCGCCGCAAGGCGGGTCATGTGCGTGAGAGCACATCGCCGCACTCCAGTCCGACCTTCTGTGTGAAGAAAGCCACGGGCGGATGGCGCATCGTCCATGCCTTCAACAAGCTAAACGACGCTACCATCCCTGCCCAGACGCCGATTCCTCGGAAGGACATGGTGCTCGACGCAATGTCGGGTAGTGAGGTCTTCAGCGCCATCGACTTGACCGATGGGTTCTACCAAATCCTCATGAGGCTGAGCGATATACCGCTCACAGCGGTAAGCACTCCCAGTGGTATGCTCTGGGAGTGGCTTGTTATGCCGCAAGGGTTGAAGAATGCTCCCGCCACGTTCAATCGCATGGTATCCCATGTGCTGCGCCCGCTCCGCGACTTCGCACCGAGTTATTTCGATGACATCTTCGTACACAGTCGCGCTGAGGGAGGCCTCAGCGCGCTTGAAGTCCACTTGAAGCATCTGAGGCAAGTCTTCCAAGTGATGCGCGAAAACAAGCTGTATGCCAACTTGAAGAAGTGTATATTCTGCGCGCCGGAGATTCCGGTGCTTGGCTGCTTTGTGAGCAAGAACGGCGTCCGCGCCGACCCCGAGAAAGTGTCGTCGATATGTGCGTGGCCTACGCCACAGAATTCCACTGAACTGCGTCAGTGACTGGGTCTCCACAAGTACACGAAGAATTACGCCGGATTGATCCAGCCGCTCTCTTCGTTGTTGAAGAAAGATGTGTCGTGGTCGTGGACTTCCGCACATCAAGCCGCCTTCGACTCGGTGAAGAAGAGTCTCGCCGAGGCCCCAATCCTCGCGCTCCCGGATGCCTCGAAGCCTTTTCACGTCGTCTGCAACGCGAGCGATTTCGCCATCGGCTGTGCGCTGATGCAATTCGATGAAGAAGGTCGAGAGCGTGTCGTAAGCTACCAGTCCAGGCAGATGAAGCCGGCGGAGCGCAACTACCCTGCTCACGACAAGAAGCTCCTTGCGATGCGCTACGCTCTGATCAAGTTCAGAGTGTACTTGTTGGGTGAGGATACCTTCGAGGTGTATACCGACCATGCATCGCTGAGGACAGCGATGAAGAGTCCTCATCTCTCCCAGCGGATGGCCCGCTGGCTTTCGTTCTTCTCTGAGTACAACTTCGTTGTCCACTACAAACCCGGCAAGAACAACATTCTCGCCGACGCTTTGTCTCGGCGTCCCGACTACGACCCACGCGGTGCATTGGGTCGACAAGCTTCGCTGGATGAAGACGATGTAGACGAGTGTGCCATGTGCGAGGCGACAGGAGTCAACCTGACGAGCGTCTCCCCGGTAATGCTACTTCGCGACGAGATCCGAGCTGCTTACGAACATGACTCGACGTGCTCCAGTATCCTGAAGCATCTCCGCTCTCCCAGCGCCGACACACTGGGAGCCATTTCCCGCTCTGTACAAAACAAAATCCACCGATATCGTCTCGAGAACGAGCTGCTGACGTACAGCATCGACAACTTCGATGCCCCACGTGTCGTTGTCCCTAACGACCCCGATCTGCGCTCACGGATTATCCATGAGTTTCATGATGCCCCGCTGGGCGCTCATCTCGGTCGCGAGAAGACATTTGCCGCTGTGTCACGCGACTTTTATTGGCCACACCTGTACAAATGGGTACGTAAGTGGGTGCGCACCTGCGAGACCTGCCAGCGCGTGAAACCTGCCTCGTCTTCGCAGGCTCCCTTGCGTTCTCTACCAGTGGCCACCGAGGCCTGGCGCTCGGTGTCGATGGACTTCATCTTCGGGCTCTCACCCGATGCTACAGGACGTTCCGGTGTCTTGGTATTCGTAGACCGCTTCAGCAAGATGGTTCACCTGATTCCGGTGTCGGATGCGATCACCGCGGCAGATACCGCGGTGCACTTCCTCGATGCTGTCTTCCGTCATCATGGCCTTCCCGAATCTATCGTCTCCGACCGCGCCCCCCCCCCCCCCCCAAGTCGGCCTTCTGGTCAAAACGCTTCGAGCTACAGGGCTCGAAGCTGATGATGTCCACAGCAGCCCATCTGGAAACGGACGGCCAGACGGAGCGCGTAAATCGCGTCCTCGAAGACGTCCTTCGAAGCTACGCGACGTCGTTCTCCAGCTGGAGCTCGTTTCTGCCTCTGGCCGAGTTCGCGCTGAACAACGCGGTACACGCGTCGACTGGGCTGACGCCCTTCTTCGTTAACAACGCGCGACACCCGCGTGTCCCTGCTCTCCTCGCCGTGGGCCATCCCACAGCGCCGTGTGTCTCCACTCTGGGTGGGGAAGAAGCTGCCGACAAGCCGTCTACTCCATCTGCGATGTCTCCGGCGGCTACACCGGTACTGGGTCAACCGGTACATACACCGGTTGCTAATGATATTCGAGTGTATCCCCTGTTCCCACGTCGGTCAACGCAGTGACACGCTCCGCATCGAGCCCACTTGCGCCAGCTAGCTAGGCGCTGAAGCATGCGGCGCGACCAATCGACTCTGCAGTCGTTTCCGACTTCGTACTACAGCGCCAAGCGGCCACCCGCTATGTTCGTGACGCACTGCAGGACACAGTGGACAAGCAGAAGGAGAACCCTGATAAGGCTGGCCGCAAGAACACAGCCACGTTTACGACAGACGAACGAGTGCTCCTGTCGACTGAAGGTATCAGAAACTCTGCGGTTACCAACCTCGGCGCGAACATACTCGCGCCGCGCTTTATTGGGCCGTTTACGGTGATCAAGACCATTGCTGACGCTTACACTCTGGATATTCTTTCGACACTACGGCTACATCCGACGTTCTACGTCGGACG
>NW_003303403.1:17742-20255 GCF_000142945.1 Phytophthora infestans T30-4 | reverse complement strand
CGCAGGTCCACCGGAAGCGCCCGGAAGTTGATCCCTCCATCGTATTCCAGCATGTCCGGGAGCCCCTTCCATTACATAAAGTTAGGTAAGATTTCCTTTACATAAGGTAGGGTGCATCAGCCACACGACTTAGCGTGTGCCTGAAAATGCTGTCAATGCCATTGGCTGATATATGGGGAGCCCAGCCCCCATTATTTGCCAATTTGGACTATGGCGTGTATTTGAGTGGCCAGGAGCTGTGGCCTTGGTCCTAAAATAAAGTCAGAGTTGATTTTTTCCTTAAACCTAAGACTCAATCGTCCTATTGCGAGCTTCCTCAACACTAAAGTGTAAGCAAGTAACGGAGTAAATACCTGGCCCGTTACAGGAAGACGGTATTGTTTCGGGGCGGCGGAGTGACATGAGTGGGTGTAGGATCACTGTGGGTGTAGGACCACTGTAGTCACATTCTAAAAGTTTCTAGTAAGTCGAAGTATGAGGACTTCGAAAGCATGGAACGCTGTTTAGGTATTAGATCTGGATTCGAGGTATGACCCCATCCTTGGCATGACCTGGCTGGAGTGCCATGAGCTTTAGATCGGCTGGAAGTCGGAAACATTGATTGCCACGCACCCTTCCCCTAGTGGAGCTTTGGTAAGTCATGAACCCACCTCTGCTATCAAAAGCAGAAGCGCTTTTGGCGCGAGCACAAGGCCGAAGCGGCCGAAGTGCTGGCCATTGGAATGCCGGAATTGGAGGACAACGAGGATGCTGTTCGCCCTCATAGCGGTCGGGCTGCGGCACGTTATCCACAGACCGGTGCCGGTCTGGCCGAGGACTTACTGTTCCGTCCCAGTGAGGGCATGCGCGGAGTGGCGTGTAATCCACTAAGTGGTATGGAATTGGTCGATGCCTACCGCTGCGTGACACGAGGGCTGCGGTCGACAGCGCGTCGACGCAGCGTGGACACGACCCAGAAGATGCAGGTGAAGTGGCACTTAGCTCACTGAGTGAGGGTCATGGACCGCATGGCTCTGAGACGAGTGTCTCGCGACACTGGACCTTTTTCGAAAATTGATGGTGCTGCTGCACCGGGTGGTGGTGGGAGCGAGATGTCACCATGCAAGCCCTCTCCCGGCCGGGCTCAGCCACGGAGGGAGGGGAGAAGATGACGCAGGGCGTGATGGCTTCGACATCAGACGAGGTGTCAACGTGTCGAGCGGCTGGACCCCACGTAATTGCTGCGAACAGCTGTACACACTCGTAAACGGAGTGACGAAAGAGGTCGTAGAAGACATCAGCCTGGACGCTCTTCCCGCTGTCGATGCTCTGCTAGGGCTGGACGAGATATCCGTTTCGAATGCGGGCGATTTAGCCGAAGTGGTCTTGCTAAGACCTGAGAAGAAGTTGAACTTCTCGTCCATCGTGGATGATAAGGTCCTGGAGGACACCAAGAAGACGCTGAGCGCGAGAAGCGGATCGGCGATCCTAAAAGATCCTTTCGATCCCTTCTACCCGGTGGTGAAGGCGTATGGAGACGTTGTCTCGAAGGACCCACCGACGGGGCTACCTCCGGATCGAGGGGTGTAAGTCGCTTGGCTTATCCAATTACTTGCATAAGTACAGCGCAAATTACGCGGAGATGGCTCAGTCATTGTCGAAAGAAGAATGCGCCGGGGTGCTGGGATGACGAACACAACGAAGCCTTACAGGCGGTGAAGGAGAGCCTTCTTTGGGCGCCAGTACTTGCGCCTGACCTGGTTCCCGTCATTAAATACTGCGTAAGAAGGCAATAATCTTTGCCAATAGAGCAGTGGCACGCCATTGACGCATTCTTCCGTGCGAAGCTCGAGGCAGAGATGATGCGTGAGAGCAAGTCCCCGCACTTGACACTCACATTTTATGTCAGAAAGTTGAACGACAAGTGGCGCATTGTTCATGCTCTCAACAAGCTAAATGCGACCACCATCCCGGCGCAAACGCCAATTCCTCGCAAGGATGCTCAGCAGAACAACATGGTAGGCGGTACGTTGTACAGCGCACTCGACGGGGTCAATGGCTACTACCAATTGCTGACGCGAGCAAGCGATATTCCGCTGACAACAATAATTACTCCGTGCGGTATGTTCTGGAAGTGGCTGGCGATTCCCCAGGGGCTGTCAAACGCACCGGCCACGTTCAATCGTCTTGTGACGTAGATGTTCATGTGGTGTAGTGATTTCTCCGTAGTTGAGGATTATCACCCGTCGACAAAGACGTGACACCGCCCAAGATGTTCAAGCGACGAACCCTCGGTCATGTGATGTACGGAGACGCCAAGGTGCAAGGGACTCGACGGCGTCACTCCCGAGCTTTCAACGAGTATTGGATACGGCCATATGTCACTGAATCCAGGCTGTCCTTATTATTAATAATGGACTGGCCGGATTCGCATTCAGCGGACCATCTACGGTACGAACACTCAGTGGCGGGTGTGATGAGTCGCGGAAGACTCACCGACCCTCTGTGAGACACGTTCACCGTCTGGGACAGGG
>NW_003303403.1:9940-17358 GCF_000142945.1 Phytophthora infestans T30-4 | reverse complement strand
ACTGGGAGTGCTTGTATTGCATCCCTTTTATTCTTCCAGCCGAGTGTTGAACACTCGGTGATCTCGTAAAAGGCTTACCCGGGCCTGGTACCCTTCCGCTGTTGGGACCACGAGGATTCAAAACACCTGCTAGCTTTGCTCGTGCTAGTAGCGGTGTCTTATTTTACTGGTTGGCCTATATAAGTAGTTTACAAGGTCCAGTTTGTCCCGGTGCAAGGGCAGAACTGGGGTCTTCAGGTCCGCCCGAACGATCGTTTACTATCCTAGTAGACGTATTGTTGTGGGAACGTCCTAGCTACATTTGTAGCTAGAGCTCACGTGGGAATTCCAACACCACAACTGGTGCCGCGACCCGGGAACAGATTGTGACCATTGTGAACTGTTTGTATGGCCTTCCAGTTTACGAGCTACCAAGAGAAGAAGAACAAGAAAAAGAAAACAAGAAACATGGCGAAAGGACAACCGACGGTACCAGTTACGCATGCCAAGTCTGGCGGGGCTCGCAACGAGAGTTCAAGCCCGTCTGCGCGCTTTGCAGCCGCCACCGAGCTTTCAGTGAGCTTCGACGACGAAGCGGACATCGGGCCTGACGCACACGATTATGAATATAACGAAGACAAGACGCCGGCTTCAGAGCCCGGCGCAGCGACGCCGGAGATGGCCACGCTATCATCGGGGCTGAGCGAGGTGACCAGGTCCCTTTCGAGGGACCTCGCCGACGAGCTCGATGATGTTGCGGGACCGGAACCCGCCTACGAAGATTATGACGATGAGACCGAGGGTTCTAAACCTTCGGTGGCGAGTGCAAAGCATTCAGCACTGCTGAAGGCACCTCGCCCACCTATCAACGGTGATACACCAGCCGCCAAGCGCGTTTTCGACCGCGTACAAGCGCTGATGCAGAATGATGAGTGGATGCAGCTGTTCAAGCCCACCCCCAAGAAAAAAAGCCGACTGGCCTGCGCTTGCGCAGGAACTTCAATACCCAGTCAACTCGGTTTCGACTAGCCAAGTTGCCGAGGATTCAATTCCGCTACTGTTGTCGCTGGGCTTCGAGAACGAGACGTACCCATCGACAATGTCGCCCCAAGATTGGAGTCCACATGAAGCCGGAGCTGCTCTCCAGAAATGGAAGAAGAAGCTTCGGAAGGCGTTTGGCGTGGTTGGCATCAACGCCGGAAAACAGCCTGTGAGTCGAGCGATCGTTCAAGATGAAGATCCGTCCGCGATTCCACTACCGCCAACACCCCAACGACTCGTTCGTACTCCTCCGACCAAGCGTGGAGCTGAGCGTGGTGCCTTTGGCACTACCGAAGCTTCACCGTACTTTCAAGACTCGCACATGGCTACGCCACGTTTGGAGAGCCGTATGCAGCGTTTTTACGCTGGCAACGAGGGTTCGTTCGGTCGCCGAGGTGGTCCGCGATCTCCCAAAGGTGGTGCCGGACGTAGCAAGTCGACAGGGATAGTTCGTCCAGTGACGATGACATTTTGGTGCGTACATTCGACGAGGAAGATCCTCAAGTCGAGTTGATGCGTCAGATGAATGAGCTGGCGACGCTGAACGACGTGGACCCGACACCGAGGATTGAAATGGCTTCGCACCGACCGCTGGATCGCATCACGCCGCTCTCAGGCTCTCGCAACAAGAGCGAGAACTGTATGCAGTGGCTCCGTGGGTTCGTCTATGAAATGACTGGAACCCACACAGATGCCGATAAATGGTGCATTCCATTTGAGCTAAGTCTCCGGGACGAAGCCGTTCATTGGTTCCGTCAACTTCCGAAGAAGACAAAGCGCAAGTGGAAGCTGCTGAGCGATGCGTTCATCCGCTACTACTGCTCGCAGTTCACTCAGACGGCACTGTCGCGTTTCTACTCCGCCAAGCGGGAACGTAATGAACATCTGTGCGACTACATAAACAGGCTGAATGGCTACGCTCGGACCGCCCGTCTACATTTCGAGAAGAGTGCTCGCGACGCGAAAGAACACGTACAGCAGCTCCTGGCAACATGCGATGATGACAAACTAGCGGAGAGTCTCTACCACGCTCGAGTCGCCGACATTCATGAGCTCGAAGAGATCATCGAAGATGTATTTAAGGGCAAGGAGAGAATGGCCAAGCGTGACAGTGAGTACCGACACTCCAAGAGCCGGGACGCGCGACGCGACGAGGGGTACACCCGCAACAATCAGCGTGATGACCGTCGCCGCGATGACAACCGCAACAAACCAGGAGTGACACTCATTAAGGCCACGGTAGACCTACTAGCTGAATTAGAAGGTCGTGGAGCTGCTCAGGGAGGCACCGAGTATTCAAACGAAGATCCGAACGCTTATAACGATGTCCAAGACGAGTACAACGACTTTCAGCCCGATACTACGGATGGTGATTTCTCATTGGATGAAAATGACCGATACCTCGCCGCCGCTAGCGAAAATGAGCACCGTGCAGCTGCTGAAGGCACCTATGCACGTTCAGACAACCGTCAACCGCGTGGAAACACGCCTGATCGCGAGAATATCTTCAATCAAGATCACCGAGGTGGTGACCGTGGGTTCAATCAGGGCCAACGCGGTCGACGAGACTTCAACCGCGACAACCGACGCCCACAGTACGAACCATGCGCGGTGTGCGGTGGCATGAGTCACTCCGCCCACTACTGTAACAAGCGATGCAAGTTCTGCAAACAGCTCCACGATGCTGGACAATGCGAACTTTTCCGCAACTTCCAAGAACTTGCCAAATTCGTGCGCACCAAAGGCACGAAGGAGGAACTCCCGCCAGAGCTCAAGGCCGTCGTTCAAGAACGTCATTTAAACTAGGCAGCCCGCCAACTACAACTGGGTTGGTCCCTATCGGGCTGCCACAGTTAACCGAGCCTTCAATGGAAGCAGAGTGTGTCTTTGCTTTCATGGGGCAGAGTGAATGGCCTGATAAATACGTAACAAGTGTGAACGCGACGGAAAATGAAAAGGAGAGGAGTAGAATCCTCGGTGGAGGTGTTGGAGAAATAATGGAGTGTGCTGATGCTGATGAGGGCACCAGCGAGGGTTCGCTCGGCTTGGTTTCGAGTGCAGCGCGAGACGAGCCCAAGGGTCACTCCAAGATTATGAAGTTGAACCCCGGCGAGAGACAGGGGTGGTGGTCGGCCAAGGAATTCGACCGACGAATCAGAATGAGAGTTCTGGTGCAGGCGCTGTGAACGACCAGCGAACAAGGATCCTCCTCGACACGGGAGCGAACGTTAGTGTGATCACTGACGCCTTTGCCAAGAAGTTGCGACTCCGAGATGTACCCGATCACGGACGCCGCATTGACATTCAAGGAATCAACGAAGGCAAGGTGTCTACGACACGACGAGCGTGCGTCAAGATTACGCTTGGATGGGAGATGGTGTACGAGTTCGAGATGTGGGTAATGGCGCATAGTGCAGGCATCGACGTGGTACTCGGGACCGACTTTATGATCCCAGCTGGGATCCGGTTGGACCTGTTCCACGGCGCGGCGCAATTACCGCACGAAGTCCAAATCCCGCTGATAAAGACCAAGAACATGATCGACAGCGAAGAATACGGCTCCCATGTTAACGCCGGGCCACCCGAGCGGTTGGACATTCAAGCGCACGAGTGGCGAGAATATCGACTAGCGAAGCGTCAAGTCGGGCTGGAAGAACACGTACTGTGGGTTCGTCGAACGAACAAGCTAATCCCGTCAGTGACGAGGTTTCGACGTGGACGGCCTCAGAGCATTCGATTGACCAACGTGTCTGATCGAACTGTGTACCTACCAGCACACGACTCGATCGCTATGTGGATTCCAGATGGGGATTTGCCACGAGGTGACGGCTATGTGCGTCTGGAGTCCAAGAAGTACCAAGACTGGCAAGTGTTGGCCTACGAAGGTTGTAGAGACCGCGGGCTCTTTCAGCGTGAATGCGAAATCTACGAACAGTGGCTTGCAACTCAGCCTTCAGCAGTTGATCGACCATACTACCCAGAACCCGGTGGGGTGCTAGCACGACCTCTAGAAGACTCGCTAGTGGATTCTAGTGTTCGTCTGACATGTGCAGAGCGCTGGGCACTGATCCTGGAAGAGCGTGAACGAGTGGAAGCCTGTCTGGCGTCTGGGGTGACAGCCGGGGATTTGGCCGACGGTCAGCCTTCCGCAGAACCTTTGGACACGTGCACGACAACCCATGGCGGAAGTAATAACGCGAACGAAGCCTCGGTAGTGCGTACACACGAACTACTGAGGCCGGTAAACGTGGTACATACGCCAACGAGTGTTCGTTTCAAGTCTGGGGTGACAACGGAAGCGACAAGTAACAGCACTGAATTAGATGGAGTCACCATTTTTGAAGAAGTTGTCCCGGCCTTGTATGCAGCCAAATCTGCGAGCGAGACATCGGTGGTTGACCCAGAGGATGCAGGCATCGCACTGAAGGTGTTGAGTACGGCACCGAGTGTTCATTGCAAGATTGTTGCGAATGCCGAACTGTCAAGACAGCAGTCGACCGAGGAGCTGAACAAAAGGCAACAACCCAATATGTCGGTGGCCCGCGCATTCAATATTGCGAACGACGACTCGGCCGATGGCCCAGAGATGGGAAACCAGGATGGGAAGGAGATTGACCCAGTACAGACTGTTGAAATCAAAGCGGATGCCGATGTTGAGTCAAGGGAAGAATCCGTAGCGACGTTGGACGGAACGTACATGTCGGTTGCTCGAGTGTTAACGACCGAAGGAAATGAAGCAACGGAGGATACGAGAAATGATTTCTACGAACACCCAGTTAACAACATTGGCTTGGAAGACTCCGCGAAGGAGCTGGATTTCCCTGCCGGACCTGACCGAAGAGATCAACACGACAATAGACTACACTGCGGCCAATGTTGCTGATCCCCAGCTGTCGACAGATCGCCGAGAACGTCTGGTCGCAACGCTAAAGAACCACGAGCACATCCTGATTGCTAGTGGTAACGCACTGCCGCCGCCAGCCTACGGCGCGGTATGCGATATTGACACACAGGGGCACGCCCCAATTAAACAGCGTGCCCGGCGCGTGCCGCTACGATTTCTCGGCAAACTGTACGAGCTGCTGCGCGCTTTATTGCGTGCAGAACTGATCGTCTTTTCAGACAGTCCATGGGCATCGCCGATCGTGATTGTGATGAAAAAGAACGGGCTGGACATCCGGCTATGTATTGATTTCAAGATGGTGAATGCTACCACCGCGATCATGGAGTATGCAATGCCGCTAGTCGACGACCTGTTAACCGATCTCGAGCGTTACCTATGGCTCTGCTCGCTGGATGCAGCAAGCGGCTTCTGGGCGGTCATGATGACCTTGCAAGCGCGGAAAGTATCGGCGTTTGTCTGCGCACTCGGACATTTCGAGTAGTTACGCATGCCCTTCGGGTTAAAGAACGCGCCGATGATCTACCAGCGTATGATTGACAACGCACTCTGGGGGTTCGTTCAACCTAAAGGAGGCTGGTTTGAATACTCGGAGAAGATGCGTTTAGCTGAAGAACAGGCCAAGGAACGTCGTGGACCAAGCGCCGAGGGTTCGTTTCAAACGAAGTTCGCGGCAGACCGCGAAGCACCGGTAGAGACCGACCCTGTACTACAACTCGTCAACAGCCCCGTCGCTGACATGTTTACGAACGGGGAACCGGACGAATCATCACTGGCACCTGTGTTTGGTCGACGGTCGTTTGTGGATGATATTTGCTTCGGTGGCGAGGATTTCGACAGCTGCCTGGCGACGCTGGACCGATTGCTGGCAAGATTTGCACAGTGTCGGATCAGCATTAGCTTCACATAGAGCTTCTTCTGCCAACCCAAGGTGGACTTTCTGTCGCATAAAATTTCGCCAGAAGGTATCAAAGCTGACCCCAAGAAGCTTGCGGCTATCACCGAGCTTTCGTTTCCGACAAGCAAGAAGGGCATGCAGTCGTTTCTTGGAGCGATTAATTACTACAGCCGCTTCATTCAAGACTTCGCGGTCTACGGTGCGGCACTGTACCAGCTCAAGGATGAAGACTTTGCCGTTGAAGGTAGCCTTTCTGTGGCACGTCGTTCCTTCGAAAAGTTGAAGACGAGTGTTTCACATTCACCCATCCTCAGGCACTTCGATCGGTCGAAGGCAGTTCACGTCATGCTCTTTGCGAATGAATGGGCGTTGAGCACTACGCTAATGCAAGAACATGAAGGCAAGTTACACCCCGGACGGTTCCTCGGCCGAGTGCTCAAGGAGGCCGAGATGAACTACCATCCTGCTGAGAAGGAAGTTTTGGCGTTACTTCTGCTGTTGAAGATCTGTTACGTCCAGCTGGCAGGAAAGACGCTACATGTCTATACACGATTCTCGACGTTAGAGTGGGTGCATAAGTCGAAGTCTCTCTTCGGACGCGCGGTCCTGTTCGCAGTGCTGCTATCGCAGTGGCACCTGAAGGTGCAGCGCGTGAAGGAGAAGGATGTAGCTTTCGCGCAGCTACTGCAGTCAAGCATCACGAGCTTCGTCGACCTGGAAGACTCGCTCGCGCCGGTGGCACCTCCACACAAGGGTTTCCCGACTATTCGAATAGACCCCGCGTTGCTGTACGCCAAGCTTTACCGTAATTACAGTGGATTCGTCATGTCTTTTGACGGATCAGCGAAGACAGAGAAGTACGGTGGCTACGGGAGTTGTTCATGGGTGCTGTGGAGTCTTCCTGAGTGGAAGATAGTGGTTGCTGCAAACGCTTACCTCTCGGCCACCACGGTGAATGTGGCAGAGTATACAGGGATGATTAACGGTGTCAAGGCCGCTATTGCGCACGGTGCCGAGGATTTAGTCATCGTTGGTGACGCAAGGCTCGCGATTCAACAATCACTAGGGGTGATCGCTTGCAGGAAGGATACTTTGCTAGCGCTGCTGAATACTCAAAAGGAACTCACGGCCAAGCTTCGATCAGTTAAATATCTTCACGTTGTACGAGAATACAACGCTGCCGCGGATTCGTTAGCCACTGAAGCGCTGGAATCGAAGGTCAGTCGGGTAATCTTGGCTGAAACTCGCAAGTCGGAATTGGCATCGCTGAATCGCATCCAGGAAATGATCTACGAACCGGATGAAGACTCGGTAGATGTTTCGTCACGTGGAACAGAGCGTCAAGTACATGTACTGTCAGGCAGCGAATCTTCAAAGTGGAAAACTTTAAGTTGATCACGCGTTAGTTCCAACTCGCATCACAGTTCCTCCAATCACACCATCACCCGACCTTGTTGCGGTGATAAGCGCGCTTGACCACCTCGCGGTGTCTTGCACGGCGCTCCATGGCGGAGAGTTTAGCTTGGGCGAATCCTTTGCTGTCTGCTTCGTGGTGTGGCCCACGACGGCGAGCCTGGCTGCACTTCCTGCGGCAGCGGA
>NW_003303403.1:6049-8956 GCF_000142945.1 Phytophthora infestans T30-4 | reverse complement strand
TTCGTTGAGGGCAATGTCGTCATCACTTAAACGAGGACTCGGTCAAGCAGTCTGACGCGCTAGCGTGGCGGCGTGAGATCAATCGACAACATGAGGTCGCCCTCACTATGGCCAAAGATTATCAGGCTGTAGAAAAGAAGCGAAGGGCTAAAAAGCATAATGATGCCCTGAGTCGACTGGAAAAAACCGCTGTACCTCAACCAAGTGGAAACGAACACTCGGCGGACCCTCCAGAAGCTTCGGAAGAGACGGAAGATCCTGCAAGAGCCCCACCAAGATCTCTTTTTTAGATTGGGAGCCGGGCGTGGTTGTACATGGAACGCGTCAAACCGGGCTTGACGAAGAAATTAGCTCACCGATGGCATGGACCTTTTCGGATTAAGCGCAAGGTGGAAGAGTTTGCGTACGAGCTGGAACTGCCTGACCGAAGTGGGTATCGCCTCTACCCAGTAGTGCATGTGTCGAGACTCAAGGCTGTCAACGAGTTCAACAGTCGACCGAACACTCGATTGGTACTAGACGCGACTAATGAAACAAGACTCGACTTCGATGAGGAACTGTTGCCTGAGGGCAGCTGGGAACCAGATCAAGTTGCCGGTGAATATGAAGTCGAGGCCATCCTCGACGATAGAACACCACTGTCGACGAGCACGGAGCGTGCTGTACGCGAGCTCAAAGTCAAATGGGTTGGCTACGAAGACCCAACTTGGGAACCAGCATCCAACTTGTCATGTGGAGGTCTGCTGTACGACTATTTGCGAGCCAAGAAGAGCGAGAATCGGCTGCAGATGGCGCAAGTGGCGGACGAAGACTAGCGTGACTGGATCACGTGTGAACTGTCCACAGGGTGATGCAGCCTGTGGTAACAGACGAAAAACGTTACTGCCACAACAAATTGTATATGCATTTGAAGAACAACATGAACATGATTACGCTGTGGAAGTTGATTAAGAATAAGAAAACATGAATGCCGGGTCGGGGAGCGACCACCGAAAACGAAACCTCGCGAGACACCTCAACAGTTAGCTGAGATGCTGGAGAACGTAGAGGAACATGCAGCGAGGATTCAAAGCGATTCCAATTGCCTGGCCGCGGTGGCCAAGAGTGCCAACGAAGTCGAGTCACCACTCTCCTTCTCCTCTTCATCAGGAACCTGAGCCTCGGCAGCTGGAGCTGCAGCCGGACCCTGCGAATCCTCGGTGCCAGCTTCAACAGGAGCAGCAGCCAGAGCGGGACGTGGAGTACCCGGTGGTGAGTCAAACAACGAACGCCAGGTCGGAATAACTTCAGTAGAATCCAGAGATGGGTCTACAATCACGCTTCGGTACACATTCACGAAACGCGTACCACGAGGATTGAAGAGCTCCGGATTACGCTGGCACGGGAAGTACGTGGTGTTGTACGGGTGCTGATGCGGTGCATTCATCCATCCAGTACGTCAGGGCTGACGAGCGTCGAGAGCCGGAACTTCGGAAATCCAGTCAGATGTCCGAGGTGCGAACGACAAGTTTTCAATGGGGTACCACGGCTTCGACGGCTCCAAAAGCAACTCGGGACGAATGAACGGCGCGCCGGAAGTACCAGAGGAAACTGAGTCACGACTCCACGCCATGTACTGTTCTCTGTACTTGTTACGAAGACGATCAGCACGACGGTCGCGCTCACTGAAGAGCTTCTTCAGCAGAGCTCTCAGTTCCTTCACGCGCTCCTTGTCGTGACCAACCTTTTTAGCTTCCTCAGCAAGACCGCGTTCAATACCAGCCAGCGGAAGCCAGTGAAGACGCTCCCACAACGCGAACCCGAGGTCACCTTGCTTACCGCCGTCACCCCGAAGGTTCGCCCAGATCATCTTGAGACGGGTCTCAATCGGAGCACGCTTTGAGATAGGGACGCTTCAATTGAAGCCGACAGTGTCGAAGAGACAGGCTTGAAGAGGATAGAGCTGCCGAAGTTGCTGGTACGGGTGATCAGGATGCGAGTAATCAAAGAACGCTTGGAGACCCTCCAACGTTGTACGCACGGTCACCTCACCAGCTGGTTCGGAAAGAGTTAAGCTCAAGCGTCGCTCGAAACACTTCTTGGCGCCTGCGTCAGTAAACTCCATGTCCACGTACGGAAGAACCCACGGTGGCAAGGTGAACGAAGCCGGCACCGTAGGGCGAACACCAGGCAACATCCGGTGAGGCAACGGCTTAACCGACGGTGCACCTCCACGACGCGGCACCGAAGTGTAGGTAGCCGTGATCTTGCGCCCAGGTCCATCATCGAGAATCCAAGAGATCGGACGCGGAGACACCGGAACAGGAGGTGAAAATGGTGGTGCTTGGTGACTTGCCGGTGACGACGGAGGCGGACCACCGACTATTATTGGAGAAATAACCATCGGCGAAGGATTTGGCCGAGGAGGAGTCGGAGGCCGAGCAGGGCCGAGACCGCTCCAGTTGCCATAGGAATCTTCGCCATCTTCGTCATCAAGTGTGCTTGAATGATCGGTCGGTGGCGGAACATCACCGCCACCACTGGGAGCATCAGGAGAATCATCCACCGAAGGTTCGTTATCATCCACGTCATCTCCACGATCGTCATCAGCATTTCCATCGTCATCAATCTCCATCGAAAAAGTCGGGCGAAGACACGCTTGGTACGACAGCCGTCGGAACAGTCGGGAGCCGGCTTTGAAAGACACGGAGGCTTAGGGGGAGCAGCTTTCAACAGGGGCAGAACACTGCTGTAGAAACCCCTCCCGAGACCTCAACTGTCTTGGAACGTCGCACCAGACCCCGAAGCAGACTTGCCTTGGGCGCCAGCGTGGGCAGACTCTTCAACTTTCTTCACTTGACCCAACATGAGATCACAATAGCACAGGCTCCCACAAGAGTTCTTCGACACCCAGAAATATACGAGCTG
>NW_003303403.1:0-4370 GCF_000142945.1 Phytophthora infestans T30-4 | reverse complement strand
CACCGAAAGATTCCGCTGCGCGCCATGCTGGCTGAAAGTACGGGAGGGCATCGGGTCCGATCACATGATGGCCCTCGATAATTTCCGTACTTGACTGCAAAGGGCTCGTCACCAAGTGCAGCTCAGCGTTTGCGCCTCCCTCTCCACCGGCGGATGTACACACTCAGCGTCGCCTTCGAGACTGCCGTTTGTTTTCGATGATGTCCTCGCTGCGGGTACCACCTATTTCTGACGCGCTGTCGGCATTACCCCGAACGAGTCGCCCGACTTGGAGCGTCAGCTGCGGTTTGCTCAGTCCCGACGCTGCTGCCGCCCGCACGTTCGGTGGTACCCGAAATCATGGCTCGTGAGAACGCGGAGGCGTTCCTCAAGGCTGCCAACGCTGAGATTGAAGCCCTTCACCACAACGTCAAGATTCTCCGCGAGTCGAACGCCAAGAACGACGCTATGCTCGCCACTGTTCAAGCCACTATGGAGCGACACGCAGAAGACTTGAATCGTCTGCACTGCGAGGTCCAAGCTCGGGACGTGTTTATCAGTACGTTGCAGAAGAAGCTGGCTCGCGAACGCGAAATATACCAAGTCTTCTATTGGAGCGAATACCGAGCAGGCTCGGAAGCTTCATCTCCTTCTGGTAAAGCTTGCCCAGGGCAAGTACGTTGATAACGACACGCTCAAGGTCTTCGAGAACCAGCAAGACCGTAACACTCGCCTCCTCCAAGCGAATCGCATCCTCCGTGCACACGTGAGTCTGACCGGGATGGATCCCGAGGTACTTCGTCTGGCTGTTGATGGTACGTTCCTAACGTCGCTCCTTCCACCGTGTGTTCAGCAACTAACGTTCATTCACAATCTTTCGTGATAGGTCTGACCGCGGGTGAGCTGGACCTGGACGCGCTGGACTTGGATCAGGAGACGTTAGTCGCTTTGCGGCGCATCCAGTCTGCCACCGCGTCTTCGGACGATCCTCAAGCCCTTCCTGCAGCTTTGGCCAAGGCCGCTCACCAAGTGGCCCATGGGAAGTCCCATAAGCGTCTTAGACCAGGTGGCGAGGATTCAGACGACGAGCCGGACGACTCTGACGAAGACAAGGCTCCAATCCCAACGGACAAGGCCCGTACTTCGATATCAGCTGCCGGTCTCGGTGATGCGCCCCCTGCCGATACTTCAACTCCCAAGTCTGCTCGTAGATCGCTGCTCGACCCGAAGGCGTGGAAGAAGGCGGCCCAGAAGAAGCGCAAGAATCTCGTCCTCATTCTCCTGCCAAGTCGCCCCGACGTCATATGAAGACTCGGTCCAAGTCTGTACCGTCTTCTCCAAGCTCATGGTCGCCACCTCCTACACCAACGTCTTCTTCTACTCCCGCCGTAGTCGACCTCAGCGACGACCAGAGTGATGTGGACATGGAGAATGCTGGTCCAAGCAGCGTCCCTTCGGTTCAAGAAACTGCCACAGAGCCTTCAGGTAAAGACGTGGACCCTGGGGATCACAACGATGTTCTTGATCCTCCTGACGCGCCTTCGCCCCCGCCTCAGGGTCCACCCGATGTGACCAAGCCACCAGCTTCAACGATCTCTCCTTCTCCAGCCGACATACGTGCTGCTGAAGAAGCTCTGCGCGAGGCTGAGCAAATGTGACTCATGTTCGGCTCAAGTGATGAAGGTGAAGAGTCGGACCAAACTGTCCCACAAGGCAAGTCTGCTTCGGCGTCTGTTGCGACGTCCAAGACAGTTAAAGTCTCGGGAGTGGTTTCTACAGCAGGGTCTGCCCCTGTTGAAGCTGCTTCACTAGCCTCCGTGTCTTCAAAGCCGGCTCCGACTGCTCCGACGGCTGTCGTACCAAGCGTGTCTTCGCCCGACTTTTCGATGGAGATTGATGACGATGGAAATGCTGATGACGATCGTGGAGATGACGTGGATGATAATGAACCCTCGGTGGATGATTCTCCTGATGCCCCCAGTGGTGGCGATGATGTTCCGCCACCTACCGATCATTCAAGCCCACTCGATGACGAAGATATTGAAGATTCCGAGAGAAATTGGAGCAATCTTGGCCCAGCTCGTCCTCCGACTCCACCTCGGCCAAATCCTTCGCCGATGATGACTTCTCTAATCAAAGTCGGCGGTCCGCCTCCTTCGTCACCGGCAAGTCACCCAGCACTGAGCATCTTCTTGGGACTCACGGTGAAATCCCGAGTCACCAAATGATCCGGGCACGCGCACCATTGTGGTGTAGCGGGATCAGCAAAATCTGCGAGATTGCCAGATCCAACTTACCAACTGCGCCCAGACACCGACTAACGGAGGGGGTCCCCTGATGATCCGTGTTCTGCTGAACTTTCCTCACCTTGTGTACCCGTCGATAGGGCAGGATCTTGCTCTCTCGGTAACTTCCGAAGAGTTCAAGTGGTGAAGCTTGAGTGTCTTGGCGAGAATTGGGGATGGGGTGGAGCAGCAGTGGAAAATCTTCACTCTGCGTCCGTGGTTGGTTCTGAATCCTAAGCGAAGATTCGAGCTAATGGATCCAGGGCCTAGATCGTGATTCTGGCCGTAGGGTTGCCTTGCGGGTGTGTCCCTTGCCTTTGCGTTTTCCTTTGCGTCGTACTTGCCGCCTCCTGTGACGGGATCTTGAGAGTTGAGAACCTCTAGGGTGTAACCGACCAAGTAGTAAATTCGGTTAACCTGTCGGATCTGTACGTGTATAGGAAAGCTCACTAGGTTGTAGGATCTGGCCAATGTATTATCCAGTTATCACTACCAACACTAGATTCGCAATTCCTAACCTTCACGGAGCTCGTACGGCCAATGTAGTTCCGGTTCTTGAGGGCAGGAAGGCATTGTGCAAATTGAGGTCTGTATTGATACTTAAGCCTATACCTGTCTAGATTTCTACCTTCTATGTCTTTTACCTGCTACATCCTCTACCAGGCTCGGCTGCATGTCCTTTTTTCTCTTGATCCATCTTACAGCTGTATTATCATCAAATCCACCGGATCCATGGCGTAATCATTATGGTCGTCACATTATAGGTACACTTGTCCGGATCCAGGCCACCTTAATCCACCTCGCTGCAAGTGTACACCCGTCACGGATCTGAGCCTGCCAATCTCCCAACATTGTCTTACGACAGATTGTGGTCTTCATCGCTCCATAAAAGCTCGAGACCCACTGCATCCACCATCCCCATATCCTGGATCCAGGTCACTCCGTGTGGGATCCTCACCTCCTTGGGTCCGGACTCGGAGTATGGGATCTGGGACATTTCGTGGTGGATCTTGCCTTCTCGTTAGTCGTATATGCCAGATCCACCTTCAGATAACACCTATCATCCTTGCTTCATAGGGTCACCACTCGATCCACCTGTACGTGGTATATCCCATATCCCCTAAGTGAACTCAGGTGAAGGTGGATCCGAGTCTTCCCTTGGTGGATCCTGCCTTCCCATACGATATCCATACCAGTGTGGTGAAGTGCTTTTTCAGAAATAAGAGAATGGACCTGACGCGGGGTCACTATCCCGAATCAGCGACAATTTCAAGTGATTAGAGAGGATTTGGGTTGTCTGGCACGGATGCAAGTTGCCGGTGGTGGGTTAGCCATGACGAGCGATACCCCGAATGAAATGACGATGGATCTGTCATGAGTGATGTACGGGAAGGCAAGATCCACCGAGACATATCTCGGATCCAACCTCACCTGGATACACTTAGATGGATATGGGATATCCTATATAAGAGTGGATCGAGTATGGATCCTATGAAGGAATGGTGGTAGGTGTCATCTGAAGGTGGATCTAGCAACCACGGCTAATGAGAAGTCAAGATCCACCGCGAGGTCCCCCGGATCCCATACTTCCGAGTTCGGATCCAAGGAGGGAGGAACCCGCATAGAGGGACCTGGATCCAGGATACAGGGATGATGGATGCAGTGGATCGCAAACTTTCGTGGGACCAAGGAGATCACAGAAGGTTGCAAGATGATGTTGGATGATTGGAGAGCTCGGATCCATGTAAGCATACACATACAGTGAAGTGGATCCAAGCAACCTGGGTCCGGATGAGTATACCCATAATAGGATGACCATAATGATTACGCCATGGATCCGGTGGATCTGAGGATAATACAGCTGGGATGATGGGTCAAGGGAAGAAGGGACATGCAGCCGAGCCGGGTAAGGGATTTAACAAGTATAAGACATAGAAGGTAGAAATCCAGGCAGGTATAGGCTTAAGTATCAATACAGTCCTCAATTTGCACAGTAACACGCAAGTGCCTTCCTGCCCTCAAGAACCGGAACTACATTGGCCGTACGAGCTCACAGTGAAGGTTAGGAATTGCGAATCTAGTGTTGGTAGTGATAACTGGATAATG
>NW_003303402.1:58318-61881 GCF_000142945.1 Phytophthora infestans T30-4 | reverse complement strand
GCCCCAGCTACATGAGGATGCTCAACACGCTCTCGAGAGCTGTACGATCTCCTTTCTGCGCTGGAAGATTTCTTCATGTTAGGCTTCCGAAACCACGCGTGCTCTTTGGAATCTTCTCAGTTGGGTCTGCCAGAACATCCACAGCGCACTATTTTGACCAATTAGCATTAAATTTAACGTTGTTTTGACCAATTTAGACGAATTTGATCTCGATTCTTTCAATTGAGTTGAGAAAACGTAAGATGCAATCGCCGACGTTATGGGGGAGACTTTTGATTGGATGAAAACAGTTATTTTAACGCTGAGTCGTGCACTAGAAAGTTTACTCTTCATCACGCACTGACGAGTTCCCTGTAGCACAGGTACTATTGCTGTGGCGCGTGCGCCGCTTCCGGCGCCTAAGTGGCCGCCCACATATGCCATCCGGACTTCTCTGCCTTCCCTGATGAGTCTTAGTACTGTGGTGAGCTTGATTTGGGCATTTCTCCGTTTTCGTTTGCTTGCCTTTAACTCCAGTGTGTTGTACCCAATCTTAAACAGCTCGATGGCATGAACTTCGTCACGGATGGCCCGACATCGGTTTCCCGAGGCTCTTTTTTCAATCCCGTTATATGATATGCCGCATCATAACTGACCACTCTGACAGTGTCGCTTTCTTGTGTGGCGTGTCCAGATCGTCCGATGATATACCCTTTGTATGGTGTATAGTTAAGCTCCGGTATTGCCGAACCACCACAGTATCCACGCCCCCAGCGGATCGATACTTGGAAAGGCGAAGTCTTTTGGAAGCACGTGAAATTTCCCACCCCATGTATGATAATAGCGAGTTTGTGCTGTCGATAAAGTTGATAAGGCCGCTGATTTCTCTTTTTGAAGCCCAACCTCTTCTAATAACGCTCTTAATTCCTCATGCAAAAGGTCCCTCGTTATATTACCCGCTGCCACACCTTTCTTTTCCAATATCGCTTCCATTCTTTGCTCAAGTTTATCAGGAAGTAAGTCGATAGACTGCTGCTGCTTATCAAGTTTTTTGTAGAGCTCAATGTAGGGCGGAATACCTGTCGGGTGCATCCAGCTCGAATCGCCAAGTTGAAGTTGTTCTTGTAGGCTGTGAAAAACGCTCACATTCGTAAAGACTATTGTCGAGAGCAGAGGGTGGTTTGTTGGTAAATTCTGCTGTAAATATTTCCTGTGAAAAACCAGCGACGCCAGACATAACTGTAAAATGCCGTTTAAATTAGGTTCATCCGCAAGACTCGGAAAAACCGTTCTCATCACTGATGTTGTTGCGCTATCACCGGTGGAGTTAAAATGTGGCGGTAGTGTAGCAAATTTTGAATCGTTTATAGGCAGCCCAGCAACGACGCGACCTAAAAATTGGTCTCCTGCTGCTTCGTAGCGGAAATAGCGATCCTGAACTCCACCAAGTGACCAACCACAGCGTAAACAAACACTCACAATTGAAGGACCCCCAGTACTTCCACCGCACGCAAATGTCGCGACACCTTTTCGTACCGAGTGAGTACCATAGGTTTTGCGGAAGCCATCGAGTTTTAGAAGACTACCCAAAGTCTTACTAAATCGAAGCTTCTGGTTGGACCCTGGGAATAGTGGCCCCTGTTGCAATCTCGGGTGGCACGCCAAGTAAATTGCGAGCGCTGTTACCCAGCACGTAGAAGGACTTAGCGGGTTCGCGTAAACGTGACGAGGATCACGCGGCCCAGTGCCTTCCTGATTCGTTTTTGTCTTGACAAATATTACACCAATGCCATCGTCTTTAGCCACAAAATGCTGAGTTTGTACGGTTTGAACAGATATTGATCTGCACATTAAATTCCATTGGGATATTAGGAAGAGATGAGAAAAACCTCCATCACCAAGTTCCAAAGTTTCTTTACAGAGCTTCTGGTAAAGCGAGTAGGTCAATGGCTGCTTCCCGGACGTCTTCGGGTTACTAATCTGGTCACTATCAGCCTCCATGCGCTTCATTCCCGAGAAAAGCTGTTTCATTCCATCTCCATATTCAGGCGGCAAAGCTAGACGCCTCACTCTATACAGGTCCTTAATTGCACTCCGATAACCACTTAGTGTCCCAGCTTTCACATCACGGCTTTTGTAAACAAGAAACTGCTCAAAATACGGAGGCGTGAACTCCAATAGATTAAGTTCACCATTGCTGTCGAAGAATCGATCCGTGTTGTGGTCGACTTTAGCAAGCTCCTTGCGAATCCACTTTGCAATGCCGTTCAAGCTACTCTTGTACTTCCCTCGTGTTTCAATGGTCAAGCTCAATTCGCTTACAGTAGTAATTGTCATCAGCACATATAACTTCTTTTGCTCACACGTCAATCTAAAACTATCTATCTTTGTGAATCAAGTGACAACGTTTATAAGCACAGTTTTGCCAGTCTACACGACCGGCTACTGCTGTACATGTAACATATACGATTTAGCAATACCAGAAACCCACTCAGATAACTTATTAATGCTAATATTTTTACAGTAAATATATTGGAATTATCATTTTAGTCAGTGTAACACGCAGATCCTACTGAGTACAGAGTATTTAGTATACTTAAACCATGTCCTCGGAAACACGCATGCTTACGTGTACGCTAAGCACCCTGCCCTCCGTTTACTGTAGTATTCAAATATCAATAACAACTTGCATTATGAAAAAGTATTTAATATTTAAACGATACCGCCTTCGGATAATGTATAGCCTTGTGCAAATCCCCATATGTAAACTGGGAAACACATGCATTTATTGATGTCAACTACACCATCTAGTTTTAACCAATTGAAGACACCTTCGCTGCGCTCGTCAGCCAGTAGAAATATTTAAATTATTTTATCCAATGATTTGTCCGGAAAAGCGTGACAGGCACGACAATTTAGTGTGACGGACAGACAGGTTGCTGCAGTAGATGTTTAAGACTAGCCGTTCGCCGCCGCTACGCGGTGGGAGTGGAATGGTTTGTTGGAGATGAGGTGGCCGCAACCTTAGTGCTTCTTGGTGTCGCGTGTTTTGAGAGCGTGGTTCACCCCGTAGATCTTGGCATCGTGTATTTAACCACTTGCCTTCCGTAGTCTCATTCGGCCCCGTATAATATCGTGGTTTGGAGCGTTTCCGTTACCCCGTACTACAGGTTGGGTGTTGTTTTCTTCAATGGTCCATGCTCTTTCGTGCTCTTCTTGGCTTCGTGGTTCCCTGCTCACCCGTGGCCCACGCAGCTTAGTGGTTATGAGCTCTCTCTTTTGGGCTCATGTTTTAAGGTACTGCGTCTTTCGTGGCTGCTCCCTCTCAAACGTTTCGTGGGCTGCACCGGTTTCCTGGTACACAGTCTTTCGTGACCGTTCGCCTCCCATCGCCCGTACTCTAGCCGAAGGGTGATTTTCCGTGGTTTGGTGCCTCCACGCAGTCGTGTTGTTCCAGCACCCGTGTATCGATCTCGTGTGGTGAGACTCCATCGACCGCGTTATAATGCCATCGTGTAATTGCGATATGGTTTCGCTGTCTATGGTATTGTGCTCACGGATTGCATCTGCATTGCCCGTGTTAT
>NW_003303402.1:55223-57800 GCF_000142945.1 Phytophthora infestans T30-4 | reverse complement strand
TCCCAGGCATTCTTTTACTCGAACAACGAACAAGCTCCTGGGTTCGAGATTCTTCACTTCCGGGAAATGCCTAATTAGGTAGGCGGTAAGGACCCCAATTACCTTGCGACTCACGTTTAGCTTGTTGTTCTTCAGCCCTACACAGGAAGCGAACAGCAACTCCTGCAACCGGGTCATGCGCTCCTGAGCCCCATGGTCGAGAATGGCAACATCAAGAATCATCGGTGCCTCGTCCGCAGCCCACCCGCTCAAGACCCGTGCTACTTTACGGTCCTCGCGTGGCGTGTTGAATACGTAGGCGAATCCTTTGTTGGTGCGCGTCATGTCCCATGACCCACGATCAAAGATCCACTGTGCAGCCAGCCGCTCGTCCCCGTTTGCATGCTGCGCCCCGCCCCGCCTGAAGGAGTGCGAGGTCAAGTTGGCTGAGGCTCCTGCCGGCTCCGACACCCGCTTCAGGAACCGGTTCACATACGCTTGAACCCCGTCGTCACCGCGAGCTTGGTTGGTCGCGGAAGGGTTGGCTGCAGCGGAGCTCGGGACGCTTCGCAGAGTGGCAGCCGCCGGGTCAGTCATCCCTGCTGCAGGAAGCTGCGAAGAGGTGGCAGCATTGACCGAAGGTACTCGTAGTACATCGAGAAGGGGTGCTGCTGCATCAAGTGATGGTGCAGACGGTGTCACAAGAGAAGGAAGCTGGCTTAGCAGGGACACACAAGGCGACTCCTGCATCACCAAGGCTACTGCGAGCGTGTGCAGCGGGCAGGTCACAAAATCCGCCCGATCAGGTACGAGCGTGAGGCCTTGATCCTCAGCTGTTTTCATTCGTAGCATCCGAACGAAGAAAACGTTGTCAGCTGACATTGTAATGTGCTGCTTTGTGACGTAGCCGAGATCTGATGAACGGCCGAAGCAATGCCACATAAGGCACGCAAGCGCTGCATCTTCGTAATCCGAGGCGACGGATGCTGTTTTGTACACATAGCATATTAGTGAGCGCAAATCCGCCTTTGTACAAGGTGGCGCCTTGTTAGTAAATCCTCCATTATCACGTTTTAAGCAGTGTTTTTCGAGAGTCTTCTATTGTTTAAGCAAAATTAGCTCGGTTGGTACTCTGAAAAACCAACGCTTCACGTTTCTAAAGTAAGAAGTGGCGGTGTTGGGCGCCAACTTACCTTTCTTACCTTCGCATGTGGCGAGATAGTAGCCAAAACGATCCATCACGGCCGCTAAGCTCTTTCCAGAGCTGTCACTGAAAATGCATGCTCGGACAACGTCCATGATAACATCCTCGACTTTAAGCATACGCTCGAACGCGCCTATTCCGGTAGTACGCGCTTTTTGCGTGTTTGTAGGGATAAATGCGGAGAGGCTCATGCTGGTTGCTGCTTGTCTTTTCTGCTTTTTGTTAACTGGACTTGGCTGGTTGAGTGTACCTTAACACTACTGCTCAATTTTAACCTAAATAAAAGTAGGAGGTATACCGCATTGTCGGAACCACAAAAATATTGACATGTATCTTACACGACTTAAATTCAGTATTGGTTTCAAAATAGTTAGCTCTAGCTTCCGACAAATATTTGTCAGAAAGTGTCGGAAGGAAGAGCCTGCTCCTGTGCGACCTAATTGGCTGAATTAAGTTACATATTAGTATATGATTAAATATTTATCACATATTCACAATCTTGCATTTGTGTCTGTCGGAAAGACGTGTATATTCATCCATATCATAACGACTCCGACCAGCTGAGCACCTTCCGACTCCGATCCGACGTATCGCAAATCTTTATATATCGTACTTAATACCTAAATTTGGAGGTTTCGTAAAAGCGCGCTAATTGGTTCATTGAGCGTAATTACTCCTCGTAAACGAGTGGCGCCGGTGCAATATTGACTGCGCCATTTTACCCTGCAAGCTCAGTGCTCGATTGACCACCTGGAACGGTGAATTGAGGGGGGCGTACCGCGCATCGGTACACCTAAGAGGGTATGTCGCGGCCACAAAGAACAGTGGATCACCGTTAATTCCCCGTCGAGCACCCAGATGAGTATCCCTGTGCTGTTGTTGTCTAACCCCCACCGATGTAGCTCAATGGTAGAGCTCCCGAAAGGGAAGGAGGTGGTTCAAATCCACCCATTGGTAAAAAAATTATGCTCGAATGCCTTGCAGGTCTCTACATGATTGACATGATATAAGAACCAGCTACAAGGACACAGAGAGATTGGATTGTGTTACGGGAGCAGCTTGAGCATGCTTTGGTGCTGTGTTGGTGTAGGGTCTACAACTCTGCCGATGGTAAAACGCTGATGGTAGGCACTGATGAGACTATTCAGCTTGCCTTCGCGGTGCATCTGCCGAAGAACCTTAAGCACAGCGTTGGATCCCTTTGACGGTACGCCCTGCTCGCCTAGGAACACTGTGACTTTGTTTGACGCTAACTCTCCGAGCTGACGTACTGTATCTTTGTAGCTCGATGATAACTCGTCGAGCGCGTACCCGTCTTCGATGAAGAGCCTCATGAAGGCCACGAGCTGCTTGGAATCCGATTCTTGTGCTTATTAGTACTCTGCCATCACGCG
>NW_003303402.1:51833-54441 GCF_000142945.1 Phytophthora infestans T30-4 | reverse complement strand
ATAGTATTGTACACTTGCCTTTAGTAAAGAAGCACGCTGTTATCAAGAGTGATTGGTCATTTTTGCCGGGTATAAAACAGGTTTTATTCTCGATATTTAGGTCGTTGACTTAGAGGTTACTTCTGGAACGACCGGCACTCACACCTGTGGAGGTGTGCGTGCGCTTTATATATGACATTTTCTACATGCATGTACCACAGGTGGCTGTTTATAACAGTCCTGTACGTACATGAGCATTAAAAAGAAGTAGATCTTGTTTTGATATTGATGATCTTTTTCCTTTGACTTTCATTGTCAGATTTGTCACCTTGTGCCGTTTTGATTTGGCAATAACTGTTCTGATTTCTTGTTTTCATTGTTATTTTGGCTACTCAGGAAAACCTTAGAGGATTAAACCTGCTCACCGTAGTGATTGTTGTTGTTATCGTTTTAGTTATACGAATTTGTAGCAGCTACTTCAGGGAAACCTTTAATTTTAAGGATCAAAACCTGTTCGCTGAATTGTTGCTGTTATCGTTTTAGCTTTACGAATTTGTAGAAGCTACCTCAGGAAACCCTTTAATTTTAAGGATCAAAACCTGTTCGCTCTGTTGTTGGCTACTCAGGAAACCTTTGAGGATACACCTGATCACCGTATTTATCTTTATATATTTTGTGTAAGCGATTTAGCTTTGTTCATTTCTTAAACTGCCATTGTTTTGCTCTTTCATATGTGGATATTTCTTCACACTGTGTAGTTTGTTTTTTTGTTTTTCGCTGCTGAGGTCTTATAGAATTGCCTCCCAATTTCATGAAATGGTTGATATAGGTGCTGCAGTCATTTTCAATTTGTTCTGACTATTGTTATTGAGAGCTTATAGTTCTCACATATTTTTGAAGAAAGGCTACAGCTTTTAAAAGCATAAATAACATCAAACAGTGTCATCGGTAGAGTACGCATCATATTTGCAGTAAGTGTGCAGGCTCTCGTCGTTGGGGTTATTTTTCTCCCTAGAGGCTCATCGAGTTGTTTCTCGTTTGGAAGTTTATAATTTTATTTTTACTTCGCAAGCGCTAGCGATAGATTTTGCAAACTATCGAATTCATTGTAGATGGAATTGATGCAGTAAAACTATAGTTTGCTTTCTGTAGACAGAGGCTTCTGTAGGCTTGTCTTGTAGTCATAAAGTGTTGATTTTTTTCTCATTCTTTTGGTACTGTTATGCTGGAAATGTTTGAAACTTTTGCCAGTGACAATAAATGTTAAAGTTTGGCGAATGCATGAATAGTTTTTGGCGTTGATGCCTCCCAGTTTCATACATTTCATTAAGTATTTCTCTCTCAACGTTTGGGGTATATATTTTTTTTCTTCGTACAAGCTAGGCAGCCTTTGTGAAATTTGCAATTTTATTTTTGCATCTTGCAAATTGCATGTATGATTTTATTTAAATTTCTTTTGTGAATGTGGCATAAATATGTTTTGAGCAGCTAGGTAACAATGCTTGCACCAAAAATATTAGGAGCACACTTCACTCACATTTTATCTAGCTCACAGCTTTGAGGTAATTTTCTCCCTGGTGGCTCTTCGGATTGTATTCCGGATTTTATTATACTTCGAAGTAGTGAGAAAGCATGCACACCATTTAGTCAATTGAAAAAGACATTGTCTCATGCCAAAAAAGTGTTTAATGCCTTTCGTAGGCTCAATATCGCAGTGGCGTTATGTGTAACGAGTTCCAGGGGAGATTCTCTTCTGGCTCGATAACCGCGTGGGCAGACGTGCTGCTCACCGCGTGCAGCTCGTTTGCTGGCGTAGAGGGCAACATGGCCTCCCAGCATGGCGATCTATTGCACATGCAGCGCTACAGCTTAGTGGCTGGCGCAAAGTTGGCAACGTGGCCTAACGCAGGCAAGTGTCCGTCCAGCGATTTCTCACTCAGGTCTCCTTTCACCTCCTTGTGCCTCTGGCCATTCATGCGGCTTGGAGGTGTGTTGTCTTGCAGCGTCCAGCTCGCCCCTGGAGAAACGTTGGGCTTATAACCTGTTGGAGGGATGATTTGCGCAGAGTTGTTAGGGCAGTACAGTACGGAGTGAGGACAAAAGTAGAGTGGTCTAGGCGGCCATAGTGGAGAGGAAGTCTTGAGTGTAGAAGGAGAAGACGCTTGTGGTGGACTTGGTAAAAGAAGAAGTGATGAATTATAGAGTCTGGTGTTCTGGTGGGGGAGTTACTCTCCACCAACCAGTCCAGTTATGTACGATTTCTCTATATGAAATAGTACAGTTATATTCCACTAGATAGTCATTCATCACATCGAGAGATGCTTACTTCGACACTCCTGTCCTAAGCGAACGCCCATGTTCAAGGTTTACGGGTACCATTTCAGGCAAATTTCAGAATTAGTGCTAAAAAGTAAAAAAAAATACCCCAAGCTGATCCAGTTGAATATTCCGCTTGTAAATGACCTGTGTTGAAGTAGCCTCTAAACAGTTTGATTACCTTGACCTAGTCACTCCAAAATATTATAATGAGATTTAGGAGGTCCTGTTTAAGTCGGTATGACTGGCTTAAACTATACAAACACTAATGACTGGTGTACAGCTATTGGTGGCTTCCTAATACTAATAAAGT
>NW_003303402.1:20725-23776 GCF_000142945.1 Phytophthora infestans T30-4 | reverse complement strand
AATATCATGGGGAGGGATTCTGCTAAAATCCGATTGAAGGACATGCTGCGCGCGCTGCGCCAATTGGATGGCAGTGATGTTCTCGTGATGCAAGACCAAATTGGCATTACAACCGGGATCGTTTTGCAGACAAAAGTGCAGAAGCTAATGTTCGAGCGATGGGGTGAGACGTTAGCGATGGATTTTACCCACGGAACGAATAATCTGGGCTATCATCTGGGTGCGTACAGCTATGGTTGCTGTAACTTTATTCTGATGTATAACAACCTTATCTACTTAAAGTTGCTGTATGATTAACTCAACTTCGTTTTGGTTTTGACCTTTAGGAAGTTTGGTTGTCACCACAGCTACGGGTCGAGGGTTTCCGGTTTTTGATTTTATTTGTCTCAACGAGCAAGCACTGACAATGTCCAGAATTTTGGACTACTTCAAGGAGAAGAACTCGGGCTGGAAGCACATTCAATCGGTGGTGATTGACAAAGATTTTGTTGAGTAGGGCGTATTAAAGGATGCCTTTCCGAGAGCCAAGGTTCTATTATGTCAGTTCCATGCGATTAGTTACTGGAAGAAGGTAAAGCGTCCGTTGTATCGCCTAAGAGTTTCGCAATGTGAGGAACTGCTGGTCCAAATGATGAAACTACTTTACAGGTGAGTAAGGTTGCTTTTCACCGTGTATGTGGAGGCTAATTTGTGATTGCCTTTGATTTATGTTAGTACCTCTAGTACCAGATACAACTTCTACTACGATGCAATGCGGCAGTATTGTAAGGACCAGAAGCGCGAAGCCTTTTTTGCGTACTTCGATAAAAACTGGAACTCGTGCCGTGACATGTGGGCCAATTTTACTAGAGGGAAGGCTTTTACTGCTGGCAATATCATATACACGCGCGCACGACTCACGCTGGGATCCCCCCTCCGGTGTGTGTCGCTCCCCACACACAGAAAAAAAGCAATCCGATTTGACGGGGTTTATTGATGATTTCTTAATAAAACCTGAACTTTCACGAAGAGTGAAAAATGAAGTTTTAGCACCCTTCTTTGTTAATCCCTTACGCTTTCTTTGCTTTGGGCACAGAGTATCCGGTGGTGGGTGGTTCGCGATAAGATCCGCAAAGACGGTCCCAAAACGTGAAGTACTGGCCGTAGTTGTAGACGAACAGTTCGTGGTGCACTGAGTGATGCATCGCCCCGTTGACGATTTTGTTCTGCGAAAGATAACATCCGTCGTGAATACTGATGGTCCAGAAGTTGACCGCTACAAACAACACGAGAAATAACCCGCGGTGGATGAGGAATAGCATGATGTAGAAGTGATAAGGCAAGCTCTGGATGTAGCCGTCCATCGGGTGAAAGGCGTGAGATGCAAACGGAGAGCAGATAATCCATTTGTGGTGTGGCTTGTGTAGCGTCGCGTAGATGAATGGGTGATGCAACCATCGGTGGAGCCAGTAGATCAGCATATCCGAGAAGACGATGAAGGTAACTACGGTTTGAACCTCGAACCAGTAGCCGTGCTTGCCGAATTCCGGGTACGTCTTGGAGTAACCGCGAACGTCAGCGAGGAACCACGGGAGTGCCAGCAATACCATCACGGGGATTGACTTCATAGAGGCCAAAATCTCACTGCGTATTTGGTTTTTCATAAACTTGGGGTGATTCATCAGCTCCTTGTCGAACAGGAACTCGTACGCCAGTTCAGCGCCCAAGAGGTAGAGCAGATACCCGCCCACAAGCGTAACTCCTGAGATCGACGCAACCTGCCGATAAATGTCATCGCGATGGAGGGTTGCAGGGTACAATGCATCCAGTGCGTAATAGTCGGCATACTCCAAGATGAGGTCCATGGCGCTGAAACCAATAAGGTCTCTTCAACCACGAAATACGCAGAATAACGGAGACAGGAACTTTGTTCAGTGCTGGATAATACCTACCTACCCAGAACCGCCGGGCCAGCAGCCATGCTTACGCTGGATTCGGCGAGTGCTGATTACCGATTTGTCTTGCCGGTATTTCAGCGAGGTTTTATTCTGGTTCTTAAGGTTTTGAGGTTTTCTACCTAAGTTTTAGAAAAACCTCAAATGCTTCGGTTTTAAATTGGTAGACTTGTTTTTTCACGAAGTAGCTATTTTTGATTGAGCTGCTAAGAAAAGGCAGATTAAATGAAATTGCTTTTTTTAGCGATATTACGATTTTCAACCCTAAACATGAGGCTAACTGTAGCTAATTAGTACTCGATAAGTCGTAAAATAACTATCGAATGTGCCAAAAAGTCAGTTACTGTAAAGCTTTTACTTAGAACTAAGTTAGTCACTTTCTAAATTAGACTTATAAATTACGCTATTTGGGAGCAAGCCTTACAATTTATTAATACTACAATTCGTCATCTCATGCACGATTTAACCGTCGGTTTGGCACTTTTAGTCTAAACGTTCTACAGTAGAAAGTGCCAAGCCGCCCGGATCCACCATAGTACTACCAGGACTTCCTCGCGAGATGGAGAGCACCAACTTGACTGCAAACGCTGGCTCCATCCCAGCTTCGCTTCGAAAGACGTATGAAGAAGCAGGTCAGGGCCATGTCTTCCGGTTTGTCGACGCCGGCAAAGTCACCGCGCAGGATGCAAATGAACTGGTCGAAAATCTCCAGCATTATGACCCCCACCAGGTTGCGGCCCTATTCAATCGATCTACCAAGGCTAACAGCGTGGCAGATGCAGCAGCTGACGAGGTAACACCGCTAGAAGAAGGAGTGGTGCACCAGTTGAGTGAGACTGCGCCAGAGTTGAAGGAGAAATGGCTCGATCTGGGTCTCGAGGCTGTTTCAAAAGGCATGGCTGGCGCTTTGGTGCTCAGTGGGGGGCAAGGTACGCGTCTCGGCTTCGCCGGTCCCAAGGGCATGTATGATATCTGTCTTCCGTCTGGGAAGTCCCTCTTTGAGATTTTCGCGTTGCGAGTTCGCAAAGTACAGGCGCTGGCACAGACTCGCTTCAACCTGAGCGAGTCCCCCGTGATTCCGTTGCTTATCATGACCAGCAAGATGAATCACGCCACC
>NW_003303402.1:16890-19806 GCF_000142945.1 Phytophthora infestans T30-4 | reverse complement strand
TGGGTGTTATTATAGTTACCAATCGCTATCTGCTTTGTTCCAGAATCACACCCATTCCCACCCTACCACTGCTGCTGAAGCCTCGTCATATCTGACGACTAAGACCTTACCATTGGACGAGCAGGATCGTGACGACGTGAAAACCTTGGCGGATGCACGTGCTTCTTCGAAGCACATCTCCAGCTTTTTGAATGAGCGGATTGGTATGTAAGTCAGATTTTATTTTTATTTTAATTTACACGTCTGCTACTATGTTCTTCGTATGACCGTATATGTAAATAATAGGCTGCGAGATTACTCCACAGCAGACCCGCAACCTCATTCGCAATATCATGGGGAGGGATTCTGCTGAAATCCGATTGAAGGATATGCTGCACGCGCTGCGCCAATTGGATGCCAGTGATGTTCTCGTGATGCAAGACCAAATTGGCGTTACAACCGGGATCGTTTTGCAGACAAAAGTGCAGAAGCTAATGTTCGAGCGATGGGGTGATACGTTAGCGATGGACTTTACCCACGGAACGAATAATCTGGGCTATCATCTGGGTGCGTACAGCTATGGTTGTTGTAACTTTATTCTGATGTATAACAACCTTATCTACTTAAAGTTGCTGTATGATTAACTCAGCTTTGTTTTGGTTTTGACCTTTTAAGAAGTTTGGTTGTCACCACAGCTACGGGTCGAGAGTTTCCGGGTTTTTGATTTCATTTGTCTCAACAAGCAAGCACTGACAATGTCCAGAATTTTGGACTACTTCAAGGAGAAGAACTCGGGCTGGAAGCACATTCAATCGGTGGTAATTGACAAAGATTTTGCTGAGTGGGGCGTATTAAAGGTTGTCTTTCCGAGAGCCAAGGTTCTGTTATGTCAGTTCCATGCGATTAGTTCCTGGAAGAAGGTAATGAAGCGTCCGTTGTATCGCCTAAGAGTTTCGCAATGTGAGGAACTGCTGGTCCGAATGATCAAACTACTTTACAGGTGAGTAAGGTTGCTTTTCACCGTGTATGTGGAGGCTAATTTGTGATTGCCTTTGATTTATGTTAGTACCTCTAGTACCAGATACAACTTCTACTACGACGCACTGCGGCAGTATTGTAATGACCAGAAGCGCGAAGCCTTTTTTGCGTACTTCGATAAAAACTGGAACTCGTGCCGTGACATGTGGGCCAATTTTGCTAGAGGGAAGGCTTTTACTGCTGGCAATACCACAACGAATAGAATCGAGTCAAACTGGAATCAAGTCAAGATGCTGCTTGGTCACAAAACGAGAATTGACAAGACTATTGCTGGGTTGCTTCAGCATCAAATGACAATTACGCAGAAAATTGTTTTCACTATTGGACATCAGCAGTCAACTTCACGTGCACCCAAGACGGTGCCAAAGGTTTTGCGAGCTGTGGCTAATAGACTGTCTGCGGATATATTTTCGACGGTCAAGAAGGAGTGGGAGCGCTTCGTCAACCTTATGACAGGCGCTTCGTGCAAACGAGTTGCTGGAGGTGTTTCGTTTTGGAAGGTCAACTGTGGGAATGAAACATTTGTGTGCAACGATGGAGAATGGACATGTACCTGCTTATTCTTCAAGAGTCATCATCTACCTTGCCGACACATGATGCATTTGTCAGAATCTGGACTTCGGCTCAATATGCTACCTGTTACTTCGATTGAGAAACGATGGAGTTTGTCGGTGGCCTTAGAAGCAAAAGAAGACCTTGCTGCGGCGGCCGACTTACTGAAAGCTATTGTGCAAATGTCCAAGTTAAGGTCGCCGAAAGTAAAGTTGCCGGAGGATGACAAGGTTGCGGAACAAAGTGATGATCACGGATCCTGTATGACAGCTTCTAAGATACCCAAAGAGATTGCCTACGTTCGCCTTCACAGGAAGGAGCGTGCCAACCAGGTGGTTTTGTCGTCATCGGAAAAGTATTCATACGCAAAAGCAGTGTTAGAGCCTCTGCTGGAACATTTATCGTGTCTATCAAGCGCTGATTTCTATCAAGAACTCTCTGCCTGGAAGGACACGGTGGAGATTGGTCTCAACCGCGAAGTCAATGGTAATCGCGATGACGGTAGTAGTAACGAAGACGATGACGATCAAGACGATTTCTCCTCGCTTGACCCACTTGAGGCAATGGAAACAGCGAAACTTATGGACGAGCTAGAATTCGCTTCGCCCTCTCCAGAAGCCTGCACGGATAGTGAAGGTGCATCGGAGTATGAAGCATCTGAGTCTGAACGGGACAGTGCAAACCCAGAACGCGTCAATGATACTTTTAATATGTCGCCGCCAGATCCAGAAGTACCAACAATTGCAAGCCGTGCTGTTGATATCATAAGCCTTCCTCGGCCGAAACGTCGCGGTAATTCCAGGGTGACGACGAAGCAGCTCCGCCAAACTACGTTGACATCCGGTCAACCCCGTCTAGCTATTCACAAATACCCAGCTGGGCTTACTGTGACTCTTGATCGCTTTGTTTGTTGGGCAAGGAACACGGAAAACTTGAAATTCGCCATGGATACACTTGCCAAGTATCCAGTTCAGCTTGAAGATCACTATTTGAGAGCCCGTAGCATCGAGTGTCGGTGGGAAGCAATGCGGCACACGGACTACATGCACGCATTTGCAGTTCCAATTGATATCAGTCGATCACTCCGAGCCGCCATCACGACAGCATGGAAAGAACAGGACTCGCCGGGTCCACTCGAAGATAGCGAGAAGAATCAAGGGATCGTCCTTGATATTGTCGCCACTATTGATCCGAAACTCTGGAAGTTTAGCAGGTAAGGTTGTTTTAACAATGAGGTTGCCTTAAGCCGGTGGCTCCAAGCGGGAGGGAAGACCAAAGAATTGCTAAAACTCTACAACAACTCAAACAACGTCGAAGCAAACAGGGCATGCATGCTCAGCATGTAGT
>NW_003303402.1:9383-15767 GCF_000142945.1 Phytophthora infestans T30-4 | reverse complement strand
GAGGATTGCGTCGGTTCTTCCTGACCAAGTTGATGATTCAAGAGGCTCAAGTGACCAACCCGGAGGCTATTTTCTCCACTGACACGCCGTTTACGCTGATGACGGACCAAGAGTTTGTCAAGTTCATCGGCAACTCCTATCAACGCGGCTCTGGGGTCCTCAAAGCCACTTCGTTCGTTGATGAAGTCCCGTCCAACTCGAGCGATGCTTCCAGCACAGACAAGGACTGGATTACCTATAGTAATGCAATGTCATTTAACCAATGGTTGGTTTTGAATGACCTTGGTACCTTGTACCAAATATCCCGGAGTATGACATGTCATACTCCTGAAGTGTGAAGTGTCACACTTCATGTAACCAGGGTACACTTAGTGCTACGTACCCCGTTACATCCTCCCCCACTTAGGTTCGGTTTACCGACCAATCAGAATGAAGAGATGTTCGTCACAAACTCTCATTCTCAAAGTCGAAAACCATCGACTCGGCCGCGCGAGCGCGGCGGAGGCTCACTTTACAGTTAGAGCCTCGAGCAGCAACCTGTGCGCTCTTCGTCAAGGTCTCCACTTCGACCGTTAACATGCCTCGTGGCACTGCTAAGAGCGGTGCTAAGACACGCTCCAAGGCTGCAGCCGGTAAGGCGCAGGCCAAGAGCACTAAGCCTCACGGCAAAGGCTCTGCACTTAAGGAGGCTACTCAGGTGGCCTCCGAGGCTATCGGATCCTCGGGTGACGCGGCTGCGGACAAGCGCGCAAGCAGGCGCCGCAGTCCGTCGCCCTCGTCTTCAGACAATCGTCCGAACCCTCGGTTCGTAGAACGTGAGTTCAACTCGGGCAGTGAGGACGATGCCGAGTCCGAGAGCACTCATGATGCTCCTGCGGGCTCTGTGGGAGGGCACAGCCCAGTGCCCAGTGAGCACAAAGAAGACAGCGTGCAGTCGTCCGCTAGTGATCACGGTGATCACAGTCCCAGGACCTCTGTGCGCTCTGAGAGTCCGGCCGTTAAGGCTAAGGGCACTCCCAAAGCCGGTGGCGATGAGGAAGGGAGTCCTCGCAAACGTCTCTCGCTTGCCGAGGGTCTTGCGCGCGCTAAGGCCTCTAAAGCCGAAGGCGCCAAGCCCTCAAAGAAGCGTACCGCCTCTAAGTCTCCACTCCGCGAGGAGAAGGAGACTCGACGCTCCTATCAGAGTCTCTTCGGCTCCTCGGATGAAGAGGAGGAGAAGGAGGAAGAAGAGGAAGAGGAGGGTGCCATTGTTGAGCCCCGGGAGGTCTCGAATGACCTCGACCAGCAGCAGGAGGATTTCCAAGCTGCCCAGCGTGTGCGTGGGGGTTCGGTGGCGGCACCCGTCAGCCAGGGAGCTGCCATCAACTCAAGAGGGTATTGGCCTCCCGAGGAGAGCTCTGGGGCTGACCTCTTCTTAGAGCTTCTCGTCGCTCCTCGTGGCCTTGTGGGCGGCCACACTTCTAGGGGCATCTATGAACGAGCCCTTGTTCAGAAAGAACAGTTGTTCGTCGACAACGTGGAGGCTGCTCGGTGTGTGCTTCTCGCGCCACACCGCATTCCCCTTAAGGACTTCACGACTTGTCGTAAGAAGCCCGAGACCCGGGGTGGTCTCTATCCTGTTTGGGGATACCCCTGGGTTATGCCCGAGAGCTGTCCCACGTGGAGTTCTTGTGAGGACATGTTCTGGGCGTGGGTGGAGACCCTCAAGTACTCACCCACGGAGTTACGGGAACTCCATGAAGATCAGCAGCTGTCCCACATCCTGGACCAGCGTGATCTTCGTGTGAGGTTTGCCCACTTGGTCAGCAAGCGTATGCTGCCAAGGGACATCCTGAAGCGCGCGGCTTCTAGCGCTCACGATGAGCGCGGGTACGGTATGTATTCATCGACCGTACCCTGTTCGGGCAAGAAGCCCCGGACTACTTATGAAGCTGCCGCCGCTTCTGTTCCCAGATTGCGACAGCCTTCGGGCAGTCAATCAGGAGCCGTTCAATCGGCTCCCACGAGTTCTCGGAGTGGGCATAACCCCTCCACTTCACGAGGAGCTGTCGCTTACCGCGACGTCGCTGCTCCTGGAGGATCCGCTCCACGTGGAAGTGGACCTCTCCATTCCGGTCAAGCAGGAGCGGAGGTGCCCTCGTACGAGTACGAGTACTCGGCGCCTCCCGAAAGCCACTCTCGTCCGAGTGCTCCGACTGCGGGTCGGACGCAGGGCCCTGAGGCTGACCGCCTCCGTCAACGTGTCCTCGTGCTTGAGATTGCACTTGACCTTGGGACTGGCGGTGATGCTGCCGCCCAGGCCGGGAATCAGGGCGAGCTCGCTCGTCTTGCGGGCCGCCTGGACCTACTGGAGCGAGAGGTCGCGAGCCTGCACCTGCGGGTGGATTGCCGGTCCTCTTCGACCGATCTGGACGAGGCCTTTCGCATGATCCGACGGATCGAGGCTTTGTTGCCACGTCCGGAGCCGCCTGCGGCACACTCCCAGACGTACGCGTATGGTGCGTACCCGGCGTACTCAGCGTACTCGGCGTATGGCGCCGGGGTCCGTTCGTATGGAGCCCCTCCGGCGTACGGTCTTGACCGCAGCCTTGCCGTCCCGACCGAGGCTCGGGTGCCTGCTCCGACGCCCTCGTCGACGTCTGTGACCGGCCCTCGCTTCGAGGAGCTGGGTCAAGGGGGGTCTGCGAGTCAGCAACCCCCTGCGGGTCAACGTACCGCTAAAGACGTCCGACATAGATTGTCGGGTGCGTCGTCATTGACTTTGGAAGGTCGATGGTGTACGACGCACCATGTCTGGCCAGGACTGCAAAAGGTCCGATGAAGCGGTGCTTCAGTTTGTTGCTGCCGACAGAGCTAACAGTGTCTAGAGGTAGGTTCCTCGTGTCTAGCAACACTAAGTCACCAATCTCAAATATACTTAAGTTTCCTCTTCCTTGTTTGTCCGAGTACTCCTTTTGTTTATCTTGGGCCGCTGCCATGGCATCGCGGACCCTGCTGACAATGTTCAGCTTGGTATCCATAAAGGATTCCACCTGTTTCCGCAGCGAAACTGATCTCACATCCGAGACCGGGGAGGAAAGGGCTTTCCGAGCCTCTCCCCCACTTAGAATAGAGGAGTCAGTGTCTCCTCGAAGAGTGAGAGACGCTCTGGGGTGGCGGAAGCCGTTCAAGTAGAACGGCGTGAGCCCCGTGGACGCGTGAACCGCGTTGTTGAGCGCAAACTCAACAACTGGGAGCTGCGTCGACTACGTACGTGGCGCTGCCGCGCACACACTGCGCAGAGTGTCCTCGAGCACTCGATTGACGCGCTCTGTTTGGCCGTCTGTCTGCGGATGATCCGCAGTGGACATCTGCAGACGAGTTCCCAGTAAAGGGAACAGCGTTTTCCAAAACGCAGCAGTGAACCGCGGGTCTCGGTCCGAGACAATCGTCTCCGGGAGACCGTGATAGCGGAACACGCCATCGACGAACAACCTTGCGGTTTGTTCGCCCGTTACAGTGACGGGAACTGGAGCAAGATGTACCATCTTGCTCAGCCGACACACGAACACCAAAATTCCGGTGTTGCCGTGTCCGTCGGCGGGAAGCCCAAAGATGAAGTCAAGACTCATCGACTTCCAACAATCAGCCGGTACGGGCAGGCTCTGTAGTGGAGCCGACGAGTGCCCTGCGGGTTTGACCCGCTGACATGTTTCACATGTCTTGACGTACCGGGCGACCCACTTGTACATGTGGGTCCACCAGAAGGACTGAGAGACCGACAGAAAGGTCTTCTCGCGGCCCAAGTGGCCGCTGGAGGGCGCGTCATGCGCCTCCGCGAGGATGTCGAACTTCAGATCCTCGTCGTTGGGTACAACCACCCGTGGAGGATCAGTGGGCTCTACCCGATAATAGAGGAGGCCCTCCTTCAACTCATATCGGTGGAGCCGTGAGCGCTGTCGCGACGAGAGCCAGTCGGACTTCGCGCTCGTTCCGGCCTTAAGGAACTTGACGATAGGCGCGACAGCCTCATCGTCCCGATACGCCATGCGTATCCGATCATATAGATCCGTTGTCACCCGCGTGATGTGGGCCAACTCATAGTCGGGACGCCTAGAGAGGGCGTCCGCAAGCACGTTGAGCTTGCCCGGCTTGTACTCGACGCGGAAGTTATATTCCGCGAAGAAGGACAGCCACCTCGCCATCCGTTGGGAGAGGTGAGGCGAGTTAGTCGCCGTCCTCAAGGACGCGTGGTCTGTGTAGATCACAAAGGGCGTAGAGCCCAGAAGGTGAACACGGAACTTCACAAGGGCATATTTCATTGCCAGGAGCTCCTTGTCATGGACAGGGTAGTTCCGCTCGGCGGCTTTGAGCTGCCTGGACTGGAATGAGATGACTCGTTCCTGTCCAGCCGTGTCGTCCTGCAGCAATGCACACCCGATGGCGTAATCGGAGGCATCGCAGACGACGCTAAACGGCTTCGTCTCGTCCGGCAGAGCCAGGACAGGGGCCTCTTGGAGACTGGCCTTGATGCTGTCAAAAGCATCCTGGTGCTCTTGCTCCCAGCGCCAGTCGACGTCCTTCTGAAGGAGGCTCGACAAAGGCTTAGCGAAGCCCGCGTACCCAGCGCTGTACTTGTGAAGGTAGTTGGCCAAACCCAACCACTTTCGAAGATCCTTCTGGGATCGGGGCGTCGGCCATGCTGCTATGGCCTTGACCTTGTCTGGGTCAGCCCGAACGCCCACGTTGCTTACGAAGCAACCGAGAACTTTGATCTCTGGTGACGCGAAAACGCACTTGTCGATGTTGGCGTAGAGCTTGTTCGCTCGCATCACGTCCAACACTCGACGGAGGTGTCCTAGATGCACCTCCATGGCCGTCTTGCCTCCCTCGGCACGGCTATGGACGAAAATGTCGTCGAAGTACGTCTGTACGAAGGTACGCAAAGGGCGGAACAATTGCGTCACCAGGCGATTGAACGTCGCCGGGGCGTTAGACAAGCCCTGCGGCATGACGAGCCACTCCCAAAGCATGCCGCTTGGAGTGCTTACCGCGGTGAGCGGGATGTCACTCTCTCGCATCAGGATTTGGTAGTATCCGTCTACCAAATCCAGCGCACTGTACAGTACGCTCCCGGCCATGTTGTTCAACAACACATCCTTTCGTGGGATCGGTGTTTGGGCCGGCACCGTTGCGTTGTTCAGCTTGTTATAAGCGTGAACCAGACGCCACTTTCCGTTCGGCTTACGAACGCAGAAAGTCGGCGTCGAGTGCGGGGATTTCGACTCCCGCACCATGCCTGCCTTCGCTTTCGCGGCGAAGAAGGCATCAATGACCTCGCACTGTTCGCGCGGGAGAGGCCATTGCCTCGTGACACAATACTTTGTGCCGGGCACGAGATCAATCTCGTGCCGTACGCCTCGATCCGGTGGGAGCTGGGTCGGTGGGTGTTTATTCACCACGTCCGCATACTCCGTCACCAAAGGATACACCGGATCCTTGGGGTTCTTGAGAATCTCAGAACCCAAGCGCGCCTGACGCTGCTTGTTCATGTCTTCCAGGACGTTCTCGTCCAAGACAGAGGAGGAGTTCAGCTCCTCCTGAGTGGTCTCAGGTCTTATGAGTACCATCTCAGCGATCTCTCCAGCCTTGAGGTTGGCCAGGAAAGACTCAGCCGTCATTTCCTCGAGGTTCAGTATCTCTGCAACCTCTGGCAACTGTTCCAAGTGGACACCAGATGCCTTGACGGGTAAACCCGTCTCGCTATCGAAGATGTGATAGCACTCCTCCACCGGCCTTGTCGGAGGAGCCCGGGCCCTGGACTCCGAGTCGCTTGAAGCGACGTCGATCGGAACGAAGTTCGGATCCGACTTGAGGCGGCGGCGGCGTCTTTGCCGACGGCTTCTGTGACGGGGAGCTTTGCTGCCCACGTCTAGGGATGTCGTCGCTACGACATCCGAGGCACTCGTGGCCTCGTGTGGTACTGTTGTACCCACACAGGAAGCGTGTTCAACGCCTTCCTCTTCAGTTAAGGTCTGGGCGACCGCGTGTGGCACTGTGTTACCCACACAGGAAGCGTATCCGACGTCTTCCTCTTCAGTTATGGTCTGGGCGACCGTGAGTGGAACTCTGTTACCCACTCTGAACACGCTGTTCTCAGTGTTCATGACAGCTGCAGCTGTCTGCGGAACTAAGTTACCCGCCTGTGGACCTAAGTTACCCACTTGGCCGGCGCCTCTTCTGGGCGCGGCCACCATCAAAACATCCTCGGAGTCGTCATATACGTCGACGACTCCCAAGCATCTGCCGGATGCTTTGGTACCCTGGCAGCCCTCGCGGGCGCCCCGGGTCCTGACAGAGGTGGGAACATGACTCATCAATGCTCTGTCGGACTGCGCAGGGCGG
>NW_003303402.1:2593-8552 GCF_000142945.1 Phytophthora infestans T30-4 | reverse complement strand
GAGTGGGTTTCCCACTAGCGCCCGCCGTGAGCTTCACGTATCTCTTGCACATACTCGTGCAGTTCGCGTCTTCCTTGTTTACACGCGAGGGACGCGCGAACGCTGGCGGTACTCGTAGTTCGCCGGGAGGAACGCGGCTCGGAGCTGTTCGCACAGCTGAGCCCAGGATGTGAAACATCCAGGGGATGTCGCTTCCCGAGTGTACACCCAACTCTTAGCACGACCGCTAAGGTTGGAGAGTGCAAAAGCAACACGCAGTTGCTCGGTCGAGATCAGAGCCGCGTCCATCGCGAGCTCTACTTCTCGGACCCAGAAGTGAAGGTTCTCGCCTTCCTTCCCTTTACCTTCAGCCGTATTGGCTTCGGGTGAGGCGGGTTTGCTTCCGCCGCCGGAGCCTGCAGGTTCTCCCGCACATGCGCGATGAGGCCCTGCTCGTACGCGTCGAATGCATTGACGCGCTCGAGCTGCTCAGCCGGTGTTGATACCACCAGGCTCTGCAGGGCCTCCATCCCGAAGATGCCTGCCATCTTCCGAACCGACTCGAACTGAGAGTCGTTCATATGGGAGAAGTCGTTCCTATCCATGGCAACGAACTTCGGAGGTTCAGGTAGTCTACCCGCGATGGCGTGGATTGACTACAAGTGCTACCAAGTGTGACGGGGTCACACAGCACCTTGCGCTAGAGGAAGTTATCTTCCGAGAGTATACAAACTCTCAGTGAACGGCAGTTCACAGGTCCCCTCTTTAATTAAAGAGAGCGAAGTGACCTAAATAAGGTAGATTGTAAACTGAGTATATTTATAGGTAGGTTAAGTTTGTGGTTAATACAAACTATCAGTTACCTATAGAAATGCAATGTCATTTAACCAATGGTTGGTTTTGAATGACCTTGGTACCTTGTACCAAATATCCCGGAGTATGACATGTCATACTCCTGAAGTGTGAAGTGTCACACTTCATGTAACCAGGGTACACTTAGTGCTACGTACCCCGTTACACAAGCCGTGACAAATCACAAGATTTACAAAAAGTACAACAACATTGCCTCGCATACGCAGTCGTGGGGGCATCATCATACATTTATTCAGTAAGAGCTAACGGATTAACTTCAGCTCATGTGGAGTTGAAGACCCCGGGAGTGGCGTGGTGGGTGCTTGAGCTGCTAGAGGAAACTTGATAGCTGAGGTTGCTGTATATGTCGAACTCGTCCATCGCTCTTTGGCACTACAATGAGTGGTCTCTACCGAGCCGGGACACCTGCTGAACCAGGAGTACTAGCGAGGTTCGGGCTTCTGCTGCTGACTCCTTTTCCCGAGGAAACTACTATTCTTGCTAATCAAGAAATCCAATTTCCTCGCATACGCAGTCGTGGGGGCATCATCATACATTTATTTAGTAAGAGCTAACGGATTAACTTCAACTCATGTGGAGTTGAAGACCCCCAATTATGAGGATCCTGAAGCTCTACTGAAGTCGGTGCATGTGTCTTGAGCCACTGACGATCCTGGCCGACAGCACTTGGACTGACTCCTTGCATAGTCTTGTGTACTGCTTAAATGTGGTGGATGCCCAGCGTCCGTGGAATTTGATAGAGAGTGTGTCAACTCCTGCCCGGTACATGTGAGCTGCGCCGCCGGCTCTGAGCGAGTGAGGACTAAATATCCTCGGATTGTTGCCGAGCCTTGTTGCTGCTTGTCTGATGGCTCTTGATATTGCTGATGAAGATACGCACTCTAGGAATCCGTTTCCGTTGATAAACACCGCGGCTGGGACTTTCGATGAATGACCGCGTCTCGCCCTGAGGATGCAAAGCGCGCCAAATACTGGGCATAAAGAGCGATGACCCGAGCGGTTCAGTATTGGAGTGTCGGCACGCCGCACTGGTTAGTCTTGGAACCTCGAAGGCGAATGTGCACTGTTGAGGCCTCGTGTGCTCGCGTGGTGGCGACACCTTGATGATTCAGCACGACGATGTCCTCGGCGTTAAGGGCAAACCACGAAAATCTTGTCCCGTTAGAAGCGAGTTCCGAGCGCCGTAATAGGAAGAAGAAAGACAAACTCAAAACCCCCCATAGCGCTTGATCGGAAGGTTTGGACAAGTCGAGAGCATCGAAGCAGCTCTCCAGCACTTGGAGAGATACGGGGGATTTGTGCGTAGCTGGCTGATCGAGACGATTGATGCCCTTCAGAAGCATGCGAATTTGTGTGTTGTCGCTCGGGAACGCCATGTTGGCGGCCAGGAAGAAATGTCGCATACCGTGTAGTGTAGATGCAATAGGTGAGCCACGCACGGGTCGTCCAGAGCCGTAGCCGACCAGTAGACCATGAATTGCGAAATCGGTGATGAACTGAACTTGGTCGCCCACTGTGTAGCTGCGTTGCAGCGGGGCTGCCGTAGCTTTAGCGTCAGAGGAAGACGTTCGACTCAAAGAGTCACTAATACTAAGTTCCTTATCCAAAGGACACTTACAGCCCAAGACCAGGGCTCAAAGTTAACACCTTAACTTTTATGCTTCAAAACCAGAAGTGTTTTATTTACTATTATTGCGGCCAAGCCGCCTAGGGGTAAATGTATCTGTTAAACTATCTAGCATAGTTAAACCTAATCAAATTCATAACGTGTGGCTTTCGGCCAACGTACTGAGAGACCTTGTTAACTCTCCAACTTATGTACTGAGAGTTTGTTAACTCTCCGGGTACTTCGTACCCCTGTGTGCTCCACACCATGTAACCCCGTTACACTCTCCCCCACTAAGATGAGAACATTCCGTTCTCGAAACTCTCCTCAGCGAGGTCACGTCTTGTTAATACGGCGGAGGTTACTACACCTCACACCAGCGTTGTACAGCTCCGTGAGCTCACAAACGCCTACGCATCGTTGATGCCCAACTTCTCGTCGTCGGCCCACGGCCCAATGCTCCAAGCGCAGCGCGCATCTTGCTCTCAAGCGGTCTCAGACCTACGCTCGCGCTCCGCGCCTACTCCAAGAGCTGCAAACCGCTTAGAGCAATGCTCTTGACTCATTCGAGTCGTCGACAACAGCTCAGCGGTTGAACACTCGCTTCACAAGCGATAGGTCGGTGGTTCAAACCCACTAGGGCACAGCCCTCTCGTTCCATGAACGATTGTTCACGCTTGGACAAGCTTAAGAGCAATCCGCTTTTAGCTCAGTGGTCGAGCGTTGGCTTTGGAAGCCACAGGTCGGTGGTTCGAACCCGCCAGGGCACAGCCCTCTCATACCATGAGTAGTCCGTTCTCGGACTGACGTACGGGCATCGCCCTTATAGCTCAATGGTAGAGCTCCGGCCTGTCAAGCCAAAGGCCAGTGGCTCGATCCCCGTCCGGGACACCACTTTCGCTGTTACAGCGCATCCACATTTGGATCATGCTCATCGAGCAAGTTGTTTCAAAACAACTATGCGTCTATCTAGACGCTTGTGCCTGAACCTTGTTCAGCACAACACGAAGCACCTGCTTCCTTCGGGACCATGTCCCTAACACTACGAGGTCTCTCCACCTCCTGCTCCCGCTGCGAGCACCGCTCATACGTACGAGCTGGCTGCTGCAGCCACTGGTCAGAGCCTGAGCTAAACTACTGACCTGATCGCTCCCCACTCTAGTGGGAGGCGCCCAGCGCCTGACGACGCTGTCGCACGCCATGGTGGCGCTTCGGCACATGATGTGACCGGTCGTAAGCGTCAACGACGTCAGGGCAATCTTGCCGGAGGATAGCCTCAAACTCCCATGAGTTCTGTGAGTGAGGGTAACCCCTCCACTTCACCAAGTACTGGGTACGACCCTGGCGTCTACCACACGCCACAACGCGTTCCACGTGAAAGTGGAGCTCACCATGCTCATCAAGCAGAGCTGGAGGAGGCCTTGCCTCGGCTGGGCTCTCGCGGGGAGAGTCAGCACTTGCCGGAACGGCGTCTGCGTCCATACGACGCCGGCGTCCACGACGCGAACGTTCCTGTTCACCGCCCATCGGTCGATCTCGAAGAGATGATACACCTTGTGGATATGTTAGAGCCACCACTGTTGACTGACAACCAGGTCTCGGACCTTGAGCGTCCAGTCGCTCGGCTGAGCGCTCAGCTTGGCTTGCTCCTGCATCTCGAGCACTTCCTCCGCGACCTGTGGCTCTGCCACATGCTTTTGATCAGCCATCTGTGGATCCACCACTTGCTGTCGTTCAGCCTCCCGTGGCTCTACCACTTGCTGCCCTGCAGCTGTCCGTGGCCCAGCCACCGTTGGTGCCAACGCCTCCGCGCTCACCTGAGCAGGGTCTTGATATGGCTTAAGCAAGCCAACATAGAAGACCGGATGCGTGCGCATCTTCTTCGGAAGGTTGAGCGTATACGCTAGGCCCTTCCTGGCCACGACCTTAAACGGTCCTATGAACCGAGGTCTTAACTTCGTCTTGAAGACTGCAGACACTGCATGAGTAGGCAGGTTTTTAGCGTTTAATAAAACTTGGTCTCCGACCTCAAACCTCTCAACATTGCTTCTGCCCTTGGTATCTGCATGTTCCTTCTGCGTGTCTTGGCTTTCAGCCATAGCGTCGCGTACTTGACGCATTACGCTCAGTCTCAAAGAGACAAAGTCATCGACTTGCTTGCGAACCGCAACAGGGCTGACATCAGCTAGCCGCTCGGCTATCCCTCCCCCATCAAGCCCTGAGCCACTGCGTGGCGGCGTCAGTGGGACGCGAGGGTTAACCAAGCCGTTCACATAGAACGGAGTGTAATCTGTCGAGGCGTGCACTGCATTATTTAATGCGAACTCAACGAGTGGGAACATCTGGCTCCAGCGTTTTGGCGCCTCAGCGCATACGCTTCGGAGGATATCCTCCACAACGCGATTCACGCGTTCGGTTTGACCATCGGTCTGCGGATGGTCCTCTGTGGACATGTCTAAACGAGTGCCGAGCACTCTGGAGAAAGACGTCCAGAACTTCGCGGTGAAGCGCGGGACTCGATCCGAGACAATTGCCTCAGGCAAGCCATGTTGGCGAAAGACTCGGTCTAAAAACAGCAAAGCTGTACCTTCACCATCAATGGTGTCCGGCACTGCCGCTAAATGAGCCATCTTGCTCAATCGGTCTACAAAGACCACTATACCCGTGTTTCCCGCCTTATCCTTAGGAAGGCCAAACACAAAGTCCATACTCATGGACTGCCAGCATCCCTTGGGGACAGGCAAACTCGCCAATGGCGCTGCCGTGCTCGGCGCGGACTTTGTCCGTTGACACGTCTCACACGTGCGTACATAGGTGCCGACCCACTTATACATCTTGGGCCACCAGTACATCGCGCTCACCGAGCCATAGGTCTTCTCCCGACCTAAGTGCCCGCCCACGGGCGTACCATGAACCTCGTAGGGGATTCGATACTTTAGATCCTCATCATGAGGAACGACTACACGAGGGTTATCCTCAGAGTCGGTGCTGTAGTACAGCAGGCCGCCATCAAGTGAGTATCGATGCAGCCTCGCGCGTAAGCGCCCAGACAATTCCTTGTCAGAGTCTTTAAACTCTTCGCTCCCAAGAGCCCGTAGCAGCGCTACGCACATGTCGTCTTGTGCATACGCTTCGCGTATCAAGTCAGGCACTGACGACGTCACTGTCGTGACATGAGCTAACTCGTAGTCCGGCCTGCGCGAGAGCGCATCGGCCACTACATTAAGCCGCCCCGGCTTGTACTTCACCTCGAAGTTATACTCGGCAAAGAAGGAAAGCCATCTTGCCATTCTCTGAGAGAGATGAGGCGACTGTGTCGCAGTGCGTAACGACGCATGATCAGTAAAGATCACAAAAGGCTTAGAGCCTAGCAGGTGTACCCTGAATTTGACTAGAGCATACTTCATTGCAAGTAGCTCTTTGTCATGAACTGGATAGTTCTTCTCTGCCCAGCATCACCGGGAGGACCTTACGCGGGTCAATACCTCCAGCAGCAGTGTA
>NW_003303402.1:0-2493 GCF_000142945.1 Phytophthora infestans T30-4 | reverse complement strand
TTGACTAGAGCATACTTCATTGCAAGTAGCTCTTTGTCATGAACTGGATAGTTCTTCTCTGCAGCTTTGAGCTGGCGAGACTCAAACGCGATCACGCGTTCACGCCCTTCGGCGTCTGCTTGTAGTAAAGCACAACCGATTGCAAAATCGGAGGCTTCACAGACGACGCTAAACGGACTATCCGGGTCCGGTAGCGCAAGGATCGGAGCCTGGAGGAGGCTCTCCTTCACAGCCTCAAAGGCTCCGTCGTGCTCGACGTTCCAGCACCATGGTGCGTCCTTCTTAAGGAGATCTGATAATGGCCGAGCCATCTCCGCGTAGTTCGCGCTGTACTTGTGCAAGTAATTGGCTAAGCCTAGCCACTTGCGTAAGTCTTTTTGGCTCTTGGGAACCGGCCAGTCCACGATGGCCTTGACTTTGGCAGGATCTGCCCGTAAGCCACGCTTCCCAATGAAGCACCCGAGGAAAGGTATTTCCTCCGCGCCAAAGACGCACTTGTCCAAGTTGGCATACAACTTATTAGTGCGCATGCACTCGAGCACCGCTCGCAAGTGGTCAATGTGGTTATCCACGTCTGACTTTCCGTGCTCGGCACGACTATGGACATATATATCGTCAAAGTACGTTTGAGCGTACGCCCGGCGGGGCCTAAACAACTGCGTCACAAGACGATTGAACATTGCTGGTGCGCTCGACAGCCCCTGGGGCATCACCAGCCACTCCCAGAGCATACCGCTCGGAGTACTCACCGCTGTCAGCGGAATGTCGCTCGCTCTCATGAGCAATTGGTAGTAGCCATCGACCAAGTCGAGCGCGCTGTACAGCGTACAGCCTACCATGTTGTTCTGCAGAACATCCTTGCGAGGAATCGGCGTTTGCGCCGGGATAGTGGCCGCATTTAGCTTGTTAAAAGCATGAACAATGCGCCACTTGCCGTTCGGCTTTCTGACACAGAACGTGGGTGTCGAGTGCGGAGACTTACTCTCACGCACCATCCCTGCCTCGTGCTTCGCACGGAAGAATGCGTCAATGACGTCACACTGCTCTCTCGGCAAAGGCCATTGACTTGTTACGCAGTATTTGGATCCAGGAACCAGGTCAATCTCATGACACACGCCTCGATCCGGAGGCAAGCCCGTCGGTGGGTCTTTTGAGACAACGTCTTTATACACCTTCACCACCGGATAGAAGGGATCCGAAGGATCTTTGAGGATCGCCGATCCACTTCTTGCGCTCAGCGCCTTCTTGGTGTCCTCTAGGACCGCGTCGTCCACGACGGATGAGGAGTTCAACTCCTCCTCAGGTCCCAGCAAGACCACCTCGGCTAGCCCGCCTGCATTTAAGGCTTCGCCGAACTCGGCAATGGACATCTCGTTCAGCTCTAGCAGAGCATCTGCAGCGGGCAGAGTATCAAGGCTGATATCGCCTTCTACCTCCCCCGTCACTCCGTTCACGAGTGTATACAGCTGTTCACAGCAATCACGTGGAGCATCACCGCTCGTCACGTTGGACACATCGTCCGACGTCGAAGACGTCACAGACGCCCTGCGTCTTCTTCTCCTCTCTCTCCGCGACCGAGCCCGGCCGGATGAGGGCGGTGTGGCGACATCTCCGTCACCACCACCGGGTGCAGCAGCACCATCACTCCTCGAAGAGGATACAGTGTCTCGCACGACACTCGGCTGAAAGTCAAGAGGTTCTTGACCTTCACATAGTGAACTAGGTGTCACTTCACCTGCATCTCATGGGCCACGCCCATGATGCCTCGACTCGCAGTCGACCGCGACCCTCTGGTCACGCAGCGGTAGGTCATCGACCAGATTCATACCACTTAGTGGATTACGCGCCACTCCGCGCTCGTCCTCACCAGGACCCAGCAGTTGGTCATTGACCTGACCTGCACCGCTCAGCGGATAACGTGCCGCACCACGTACGCCCTCAGGGCAAACAGCAACCTCGTTGCTAACAATTTCGGACATACCAATGTCCAGCACTACGGCCGCCTCGGCCTCGTGCTCGCGCCAAAAGCGCTTTCTGCTTCCTAGCAGAGGTGGGTTCATGACTCACCAAAGCTCCACTAGGAGCAGGGTGCGACGCACCCGGGCGTTTCGACTTCCAGTCGATCCATGCTCATGACGTTCCAGCCATGCCATGCCAAGGATGAGTCATACCTCGCATCCAGTCTAAGACCAAACAGCGTTCCACGCTATCGAAGTTCTCAAACTTCACTCAAGGTCGACAGAGACCTTCGACACAGTTACCAGTGTACCCGTCGCGAGACGACAGAGATCGTATCTCTCGTAGCACTTCAGTGCCTCAGCATACAGCTGACTCCTTCAGGTGGAGCGACGGCGTAGTGCCCGAGCTCCTGAGTCATCAAGACTTCTCATGGCTTTGCAAGCCCTCACGTTCGCTGACGACAGCAGCCCGTTCCACACACTCTTCTCGTAAGAAGATCAGCTCTCTCGGCTGAGCCCGTGCCCTCTACCTCTC
>NW_003303401.1:91790-94863 GCF_000142945.1 Phytophthora infestans T30-4 | reverse complement strand
ATCCACTGCATCCCTCATCCCTGTACCCCCGATCCAGGTCCCTCAAGGCGGGATCCTCCCTCCATGGATCCGAACTCGGAAGTATGGGATCCGGGGTACCTCGCGGTGGATCTTGACTCCTCATTAGCCGTGGCTACTAGATCCATCTTCAGAGGGCACCGACCATTCTTCCTTCATAAGATCCACACCCGATCCACTCTTGTATAGTATATCCCATATCCATTTAAGTGAATCCAGGTAAGGGTGGATCCGAGGTAAGTCTTGGTGGATCTTGCCTTCTCGTACATCGCTCAAACCAGATCCATCGTCATTTCATACGGGGTGCTGCTCGTCATGGCTAATCCACCACCGGCAACTTGCATCCGTGCCACCAACCCAAATCCTCTCTAATCACTTGAAATTGTCACTGATGCGGGATAGTGACCCCGCGTCAGGCCCATTCTCTTATTTCTGAGAAAGCACTTCACCACAGGGCCCTTTTTCATTCTCCCATCGACATGACCAACTCACATCCATGGGTCCCCTCCCTACTCTTCTTCATGAGACTGCATCACGCCGAATCTGTTACGATTCGTACGATCCCTCAAGAAATCGTAGAGTAATGCTCCACAGTTCAGATCTGCCTCGTCTACCCAACTGGGTTCATCATATCCACGCCAATACACCAAAAATTCACGGTAAATCCGTCCGTATCTAGTTCGCTTCCCCGACCTCATATCGGTGATCTTCTCGACTTCGAACTTGTCGACTTCGAGATCCACATTCCAACTATCTTCCGGTAGGAGGACTTCGTCGAAGTCGACGCGATCGGATCCATCCACCGAAAGACGGATCTGCGGCCGATCCGGATATTCTTTGACCAACTTCAGCTTGGATACGTGTACTACAGGGAACAGGCGATATTCGGTACCTGCCGTTTCCAGCTTTACCGCGTGTTCTCCAATCTTCTCGCTCACCCGGAACGGTCCATGCCATAGATGGGCCAATTTGCGGGCGTACCCTTCTTTCACTCGATCCAAATAAAGCCACACCTGCGATCCCACTTGGATTTGATGTGGACGTGCGTCTTCGTTGTGTCGATCCGCTCGATCCTGTATCGCACTCCGCAGTCGTTCGTTCACCTGGGATCTAGCTTGCCGGTAATATTTCTGGACTTAGTATCGCCATCGTCTTGGATCTCGGTTCCTCTTCTTGGTGCTGCATACTGGGATGGCCGCTTCCAGGGTGGATTTGGGATCCCACCCATGTACCAAGTAAAATGGGGTATTACCCCGGATCCTGTCTTGGGTGGTGTTTATCGCGAAGGGGAGTCGTTCTGCGTACTTATCCCAATCCCTCTGATCCAAATCCTGGACATACATCTTGAGTGCTCTCGTGATCGTCTGTACCATGCGCTCGGCCGACCCGTTAGCTTGGGGACGATATGCCATAATTGCTCGCTGTCGCTGCCCCAGGATCCGGTTGAATGCTCGAAAGAAATCAGACATAAAGCCTGGCTCCCGATCATGTCTAATCATTTCGCTAGCTCCAAATCTTCGGAAGACACACTCCTCGTACGATTCAGCAATGGTTTGCGCCGCTCTAGACGCACTAGCTTTGGCTATCACGTACCCGGTAAACAGGTCCACCCAAATCAACAATTCTGTGTTTCCTTTTAACGACTTGGGCAACGAGGGGATATGATCCATGGCTATGATTTGGAAAGGGTAAGTCGCTTGGATATTCCCAGGTGACTCCCCTTCGATTGTGGGCCTGCCCTTGCCTGTCTCACAAATCACGCATTCACCGACGTATCGTTGTACGCTCTTGAATAGTCCTCTCCAGTGGAAACATTCCCGGATCCGTTGGTAGATCCGACCAATACCCTGATGTCCGCCTTCCAGGCTAGCATGGTAGTGGTGTAGGACATCCTGTTGCAAGGTTTCTGGCATCACCAGTCTCATCAATCCATCCCGGTCCTCGTTGACTCTCTTCGTAGGGAGGCAATAGAAGAGCAAGTCATTCAGATCCACCGCGTAATCCGTAGCGATAATGCCGTAGGATTTAGCATCCTCCCGACTTAAGTCTCGTACATCCCCCATCAGATACTTCTTTAGTCCCAGGATCCACGCTTCCTCGTTCTGTGCTTTGAGGATCCGCTCAATGCGGACTTTCTTCACGAATGTTTCCTCGAGGATCGGGGAACTAGATCCGATCCTTCCTCTGGACCTAGTGACAGCCATCACCTGGACTGTCCTTTTCCCGAATCCAACTACCACCACTTCGTCTAGTCGGCTCAACGTAACGAAATCTTGATGCTCGACCTCTCTTTCCACTTCAACACCACATTGATTCCGTAAAGCGGCACTGGCCAAGCTATCCGCACTGGTATTCCAATCTCGCTTGACATGCACCAACTCGTTATTCAACCAACCACGCAGGTGGATCATCACTTTCTGCCGTAACAGTGTTAGGGCCGGGGCCTTGCAGTCAATCTCACCTCGCACCTGTCTGATTACCAAATTTGAATCCCCACAAATCACCAGCCGTTTTGGATCTTGTCCCTTTAGCAAATCCAAACCCAGAAGGAGTCCGTTATACTCCGCTTCATTGACGGTGAGGCCTTCCGCGTAAGTGGATCTGGCCCGTACAACTTCCCATCCGGGCAGTCTCCACAGTATTGCACTGTATGCCCCTCCTCCGCGCCGTACACGAGCGGATCCATCGAAACTCATCACACTCTCCAGCTCCAAAGAAGAAGTCGAGACGGCTAGGAGACCAACGAGACGCAAACGTCTTACCATTGCGAAACACTATTCGCGGCCCAGCAATAGATGCAGCAAAGACGAGTACTGCACAGGATTCAACCGGAGTGGAGGATATATAGACTCCACAGCTGCCATTACTGTCGTGCGAGATGAATGGAGGCTCACGACGACTCTAGAGTCATCCCAACCGCTGACAACGAGGGAAATTCGAAACTCTACAGAAAACAAGTATAAACAAGACACTCTGACCTGCAAAAAAGCACAGAAGCCAAACAGCTTCGTCGCCGGAAGCGTCAGTATGCTCAGCTTACAGATATTGCAACAGA
>NW_003303401.1:81734-84286 GCF_000142945.1 Phytophthora infestans T30-4 | reverse complement strand
TCACGAGTCCGGGTTTCCGAGCCAACTTCTAAATGAAGAACATGGAGCACTTACGCTTCTTTCAGTGCGCCGATTTACGTTAAACAGCGTCGGTAAACACTCCTAATTGTGTAAAGACCACTACATAAACAGCTAGGAACTAACGCCTATTGCCGTTAAAAAAAACGCAAATTTACGCCTTCGTTCTTATACTTTGTGTCGGCCCCCAAAATGCGTTTATCTGCAGCTTCGTCAGTTCGGCTCCCAATTTTAGAATGGCGACCATTATTGGTTTTTTCCTGATTAGCTACGCTTATCGACCAATTTTCAGAGCTTGGGGGCACGATTAGCGGACAAACGATTGAAATAACAGCAGTTCTTAAAGCTAGTGCACTGGTGGCGCCATTAACCCCTCAGTTCCTTTATGTTGGATCTTCCAACATAAGGGGTGTATACCCTAATTCACTTCTGTTGCACCTTTTATTTTATGCTGGAGGTCCAACATAATCAAAACTTATACCTGAATTTTGTATGGGGCAACTGTCCATATCCCCCCGTTCCCCCTATAGTGGAATGAAGTCATTGATATGAGTGTAAAAAGGTCACATGCACAGGCTTAGGTTCAGTTTGGTTGAATGAGTTTAGAAAAGGGAGGTACACACCCACTATCGAGCGAGTGGCCACCAGCCACCAACCTCCTCACTCTTCAAAACGACGGCCAAGAGCAACATGGTTGTGCCGACACCCAAGACACCGCGTCACCACCTCACCGAGCAAGAAAGGCGCCTCTGTCGCGAGGCTCTGCTAAGTGAGCGTCACGAGCGCCGCATTCGACGGACAGAGCAGAAGAGCGGCAGCGATGGAGCAGGACAGACGAAGGCGAAGAAGGCGACAAAGAAGAAGGCTGCCAAGCGCACAACGGCAGATATGGAGGTGGCGCAGTATATATTCCTTCAGCAAGTGCTCAGATTGCAGACACGGCGGGCGAAAAAGAGGGCTCGCGAAACCAGACGATTGCTGAAGCGAAGGAGACGATAGAGACAACCGCGATGGCGGATGCGATGGAGGTGGAAGCAGACCACGAGACGGAAGTGACAGAAGTCGTCGCGGACATGGTTTTGAGCGTTGAGACTGCGCTGCCTGCCCAACAGTCTGGTATCACGTTAGCTACTACTGATTCCAGTGCTGAAAAACGAAAGCGTAGTATGCAAGTGCCGACAAGAGAGCATCGCCGCGCTCTCCTACAAGAAGACAGCGATGGCGACGAGAACACGGTGCGTTTTGTTCGTTTATCCAACCTAGAAGGATTGTGGCTGACAACACGTCTAACATAATATCCAATATACGTGATGTATGGTGAACAGAGAATGCAAGGTGACGAAGACGAGAGTGTTTACGAAGCAGACGTTGTGCACAGTGTACCTGCGTGTGTCATTGACACAGACCCTAACTTTATGGACGAAGGAGCTGACGAATGCACCGGGCTCAGCTCCGATGAGGACCCAGAGCTTCGTGAGGAGCCTGAAGACGAAGAGGATGCTGATGACGATAGTTGGGACGGTGACTGGGACATTGGAGAGCTGGCAGATGAAGATTCGGACCACGACATCGAGGAGCTTCCAAACACGGCGTGGCTGTCCGCAGCGAAGAACGCACCACTGATCACTGCAATGCGTACCGATGGCTGGGAGTATGGTACGTTATGTTGGCCGAATCCAACATAATCCTTTCATTTTGTTTCTGAGTTAACATAAAGGCTAACATAGTTTTTGTCCTTGTGTGTTGTATCTAGACGCGACTAAATTTGGACCTGACCCAACGTATGCTGGGTTGTATGATGGGCCATACGGACCAAGTGACAGCGTGCTACGCGTTGGGGACGATCCGCTGGCATTGCTCTTCTTTTTCCTGCCGCCGAAGATTTGGTCCCAAATTGCTGTCGAAAGCAACCACTATCATACTCAGTCAATCCCTACGAGGGTCCGCTCAATTCGCAGACAGCAACAGCGTAGTGGTGGCGAAGCAGAAGATCTTGCTGAGATCAGACGGCGGTTGTCAGCAGTTGATAAATACAAACTTACGAAGTCCTTCAAGTTATGGCATTGCTGATTGCACGTATGTTGGTCCCCATCCGGGAAAGGCATTGCAGCGCATTGGGTCAACGAGGAAAAGTTGGGAGTTCTGCCGTCAAAACCGCTCCAGTCTCGTGATGGGAAAAATCGTTTTTTTTATATCATGGGGATATCCACACGTTTCGAGCAACAAGTCGCGACAAGCCCGTACAGACCGAGCCGTGGAAGATTCGACCGGGTGATCGACGTGCTACAGCGGACATTCCCCTCGTGGATACCAGAGCTCCCGCCAGTCATCAGCTTTCGATGAAAGCAACAACTGCCTTCGGCGCTCGCCGATACCAAATCCATGGAGGATCTTCCAACAAGGAACAAGGCCCCCACAGGTTGGGGGAACGAAGTTGTTTTGTTGCTTGCGTGTGCCAAGAACCGCCGTACTTGCATAGAAGTAAACTGTTGAGGGAAAAGGTTTCGGCCTTTACCTTTTTTTTTTTGGCCCCA
>NW_003303401.1:39611-55931 GCF_000142945.1 Phytophthora infestans T30-4 | reverse complement strand
TCTGCTAATCCCTTACCAGGCTCGGCTGCATGTCCCTTCTTCCCTTGACCCATCATCCCAGCTGTGTTATCTTCAGATCCACCGGATCCATGACGTAATCATCATGGTCACCCTATTATGGGTACACTCATCCGGATCCAGGTCGCTTGGATCCACCTCACTGTAATTGTACACTCGCCGTGGATCCGAGCTCTCCAATCATCCAACATCATCTTGCAACCGTCTGTGATCTCCATTGTCCCACGAAAGTTCCAGATCCACTGCATCCCTCATCCCTATACCCTGGATCCAGGTCCCTCTATGCGGGATCCTCACCTCCTGGGATCCGAACTCGGAAGTATGGGATCCGGGACACCTCGCGGTGGATCTTGACTTCTCGTTAGTCGTGGATACTAGATTCACCTTCAGATAACACCTACCATCATTCCTTCATAGGATCCACACTCGATCCACTGGTACATAGTATATCCCATATCCACCTAAGTGAATCCAGGTAAGGGTGGATCCGAGATAAGTCTTGGTGGATCTTGCCTTCCCGTACATCGCTCATACCAGATCCATCGTCGTCTCATACGGGGTGCTGCTCGTCATGGCTAATCCACCTCAGGCAACTTGCATCCGCGCCGGGCGATTCGAATCCTCTCTAATCACTTGAAATTGTCACTGATTCGGGATAGTGACCCCGCGTCAGGCCCATTCTCTTATTTCTGAGAAAGCACTTCACCACATATACGGCCACGAGGAGGACACACCAGCCGACCACGAGTGACTGGAAGCTGGCCAAGAGGGTCGCAAGGTACTTGAAGGGCACGAAGAGCGTCAAGCTGATCATGCAGGCGCCGACGAGGAAGGACGACGTGATGGCTTTGGAGAGCTGGAGCGACGCAGACTTCGCTGCCGACAAGAGCGACAGGAAGTCGGTGACTGGAGGAGTCGTGACGATGGATGGGGCTGTGGTGCAGTGGATCTGCAAGAAGCAGACCGGCGTGTCGCTCTCCACGATGGAGGCCGAGTTCACGTCAGCGTCGCACGTGGGGCGCGAGCTGCTGGGACTTCGAAAACTGGTGCGTGAGCTGGGTTTCCAGGTAGTGGAGCCAGTGCCCATGAGGATGGACAACCAGGCGGTGATTAAGCAGCTAGAATCCGAGGAGAGCATGGCGAGTGCGAAGCACGTGGACATCCGCGTGAAGTTCATCTGTGACTTTGTCAGGAAAGGGATAGTGAAGCCCGAGTACGTGGAGTCACGCCTGATGATGGCGGATCTTCTCACGAAGGCGTTGCCGGCGCCAAGAATCGCGAAACTGCGGGATATCCTCAAACTGAAGTGACGAGTGCTGCCGAGAGCGCGACGACCGAGGAGGAGTGTTGAATTTGGACCGTGCAGCTGGAGCAGCTGCGGCTCACAGCGGTAGAAACGACTGGTTTGGCCGCCGACTATACGGATGCACAGGAAAGGTGGCACGGGTGGCTGCCACAGGAGGATGGTTAACAGAGCAAATATCACCTCTACATTCTCACAGTATAACCCCTGTCTAACAACTACCATGACCAAGGGCTCCGAGCTCGCGCCTGTAGAAAGAGGCCAGATTTGTGGGCTTCGCGAGGCAGGTTGGACATTTACCGCAATCGCTGAGCACATAGGGAGGTCGCCAGCAGGCGTGAGCAAGTTTTGGAGGAACCGAGACACTTATGGAGAGGTCAGGAGGTCGGGAAGGCCCACGAAGGTATGCGAAAGGACCAAACGGCATATCGTTCTCGAGGCAAAGAAGGCTGGAGCGTCATCAAACTCCGTGAGGACGTCATTGGGGCTTACCGTATCAGCACGTACTGTGCGTAGCGTACTTCACCAGACTCCGCACATGAGCTACAGCAAGCGCAACCGCACTCCGATGCTCAAGGCGAGCCACAAGCTGGCCCGACGAAACTGGGCTAGGAGTATGATTAAACTACGGACTGATTGGGACCGTGTTGTATTCTCTGATGAGAAGAAGTTCAATCTCGATGGTCCAGACGGCCTGCAGTACTACTGGCATGACCTACGCTGCGAGAAGGAGACCTACTTCAGTCGTCAAAACGGTGGGGGCTCTGTCATGATCTGAGGAGGTTTTTCCTCTCGAGGAAAAACCGATTTGGCTTTCCTTATAGGCCGCCAAAACTCATTTCACTACCAGGAAACGCTAGCTAACTACTTGATACCGTTTGGAGAAGCGTTTTATGACGGGGACTACATCTTTCAGCCCGACAATGCAAGCATACACGCATCCAAAAGCACGAAAGCCTTCCTTGAGAGCTCCGAAATTGAGATAATGGACTGTCCGGCGCTATCCCCAGACCTCAATCCGATAGAGAACGTCTGGGGCTACCTTGCGCGAGACGTTTACAGTGGTGGCAAGCAAAGTACATGACGTTGAATGAGCTCAAAGATGCCATCCTGAAGGCATGGCCGAACTTGGACATGTCACAACTTCAAAATTTAGTAAAATCAATACCTGATCGCGTTGGAGATGTCATCGAAGACAAAGGTAGGAAAACAAAGCACTAAATAGCTACTCTCCGCTAATACAATCTCCCTGAAGTTCACGCTGCTACGTATATTTTGTCCAGGGTCAGAGTGATGGTCACTTCTGGAACTCCGCAGAAAAAATGGTATGCCTCGGTACAGTGTTGGCAAAGTCCTTGGGATTTGGACGGACGGATTAAGTCCGTCCAGACCGATTGGCCGAAGCCTGTGGCGGAAGGACTTTACTGATTACATCTTAAATGTAGCATTTTACTTAAATAACAACGAATTGGATAAATCAGCTCAGCTTTAGCCGATAGAGACCCGAGCAGCAGCCGACAGAAGGGCAAGCAGCCAAGCCGGAGCAGCAACTCGTACACAGTCACGTCCGACAGAAGGCCAAGCAGCAGCAGCAGCTCGTACTCCGCCACGCCCGACACAAGGTCATGCAGCGGCAGAGCTAGCGCTCATCCACGACCTACCGAGACCGGAGTAGTAGCATCTCGTACACAGTCACGTCCGACAGAAGGCCAAGCAGCAACAGCAGCAGCTAGCCCCATCCGACGGAGACCAGAGCAACGCTGCGGCTTACGCAGGATATCTACCAGGATCCTTTTCGTTTACCTATCAGGCGCAGCAGCATAGCATCAGGCATGCTGGCGGCAACAGCGTGGTTAACACCGACGTCGACATCAGGTACGCAGTCGACGGAATCTAGAGGCCAGCACCGACGTGAAAGTCTGACCGAGAGCAGTAGCAATACCAATTGGAAGAATTCAGACTGTACATTACGGAGGATTATTACGCTTGAAGGCCAAGCTGGATATTACTTTGAGTACCTGGTACTATGGTAATTTCAAACAAATAGCTCCGTAAGTGTTGATTTCCGACCACGAAATCCCTGGAGTATTAGCGCTTCTTGTGGGAAGTTTCGGTCATTATGGACAGTAAATTCGTGCTTGATCGGGGAAGGGATATTTTCCAGTTCATTCTCGTCCTCCGAATCATCTTCACGTTGTTCTCTTAACATTCTCAGCTCAGGACCAGCTTCGTTTTCTGTGTAGCCCGCATCAATTTCTTCATCCTCAAACACCTCGTCGAGAAACTCCCCCCACATCGTCAAAGTAGCTGTTCCATCAGCACCGTCACCCGGATCGTCATCGTCACTGTCATGGTCTGCATTCGATGACCCCTGTTGATGGGGTGAAGGTTCAAACAGGTTAGATCTGCTCGTAGCATCCATTATAATTTCTCTCTCAATGGGAGAAATAAGAAGCTTTTTCCTTGGATCCCCGGAATCAATCTTTTTAGACCGATTGCGAACATGCTTGGCAATGATGTGATAATCGAGGACTTTAGTTGGAGCCATACGATTGCGCTTTGCAGTGTGAATTACGCCAAGCTCACTAAAAAGACGCTCGCATGTGGCAGTATTTACTGCAATAGAGAGAACCCTCATGGCGAGTGTTGGAAGCTGGCTCTTGGGACGTTCCGTCGCAACGCACTCCCAGTACTCCCATGGTACATTGGGAAACTCGCTAGGCTTCGTTCGGGTAAAGCGACCTTTCATCCAGGCCAGCATATCACGTCGTATCTCGCAAATATCCTCAGTAGCAAACAGTCGCCGGAAATAGTAAACAGCAATCTTGCACAACGTGCCGGTTCCCGATACAGCGGTCTCAGGTAACTCTCGGGCGATCTCGGCGTACACTGGATGTAGTGCAAAGCCAAGCATAAACAGGGGCTGCTCACACTGCGCCCAACGATGCTCAACGCACTCAACTAGTTTGTTACGACGGACAAGATGTTGCTGGAAACCCTCATAAATTTCCCGAAATGATTGCACGACATCTCCCAGGGTATTCTCATCTCGCTGAAGACGAAACGATGCGTAAGATATTGGCGCGATAACGGCTTCTGCTTCTTTTAGCTCTTCCCAAAATAGAGACTCACCAAAAACACGCAGCTGACTTGGAAAGTCACTATTGGTTTTGTATTGGCGGTACAGCGTTTGCAGAGCTGATTGAACGCGAAGCAAAGATGCCAAGCATCCTTGCATAGAGTTCCACCTTGTTTCGCATAGCGTTCGTAGCCCCAAAGATCTCCCGTAAAACTTTTTCATGATTTTTTGAGCACGTGGTAGCCACTTCGAAGATGACGCGTTCAAAATGTTGACGGCCGTTGCAGCCTTGGATGCAATACCATTAAAATTCGATTTTAGTACTGCTTTTACGAGGTTGTTGACGTCATGCGCAAAACAAAACAAGAAAACAACCTGCGGCCACCGAATGGCCAGAATCCGGCGAGCACGTCCACACTGTCCTGCATTATCCGTCGCCATTGCTCCAACACACCACCCTTCTAGTTGGGCTCGCTCCAGTAATTGCTCAAGTTGTTTGGCAATAGCTATGCCATGATGCTCGTCCCCAGCTGGTAAGAGTGCGTAGGTAAGCAGTATTCCAAAGAGAGAGAGTTGACAGCCCAGTAGGTGTTCCTTGGAGATATTTTGCCAAACATCCGAGAGCAGATTAACCCAACCGTTTGTAGCCTTCACCATTGCCCTCAAAGCTTCCGTGTCCGTCGTGCTGCAACGGCTTGCATGTTCTTTAAGGATGCGACCACTCAACGTTCGTCGAGAAGGAATAACGTCTGAAATGCCAGGACACAGAAGCTCCAGGAACCGCAGAACGGACGCCTGCTCAATAAATCTGTCTGGGAGATGGTTGTCGGCGTGAAGCTCGATGAGATAACACTCAATTTGTCTGATCTCACTCTTTGAAAACCTCCGCTTTTCTTTCTTCGTCTTCTTCACGATTAGGTTGTACGCGTTGACTGCCGGCGAAGGGCGCTTCTCGAGTATCAGTGAGCGGCGAGCATGAGCTGGACGTGCCGTTCGTGAACCAGCATGACGTGAAGGTATGCCAGCGTACTGGGATCTTGTTTGTGAAGCAACTGGTGGAGGAGTAGTTGGTAAAACTTCTGAGGTAGTACCTCCCACCGAGGACACCAGGGTCACTCTTTGTACTACATCTGGTGTTGCCACAACAGTCAGCGACGCCAATGGCTCCACACATAGTTGAGCCGCCTTGTAATATGTGCATTTGGCGAGATGGCTTTGGTAGTTTCGCACTCTACCGATTATCGGCTTTGGCGGGGTAGTGGTCACCTCATTCTGGAACGCAGCCCTGCAAAACTTGCATTCGCGATAGCTATAACCTCCTTTTGCTGTCCCCAATTCAGGAAGCCGTTTAAAATGCTTGCTTTCTTGTCTCTCAGGACGTCCTTCAGCGTCTCCCATACTGAAAAGTGTATGCTCAAGGGTGTAACCTTGTGAACACACAGCTGGTGCTTGGCCCCCCGTTGGTCGTAGCGGCGGACTTGCTACTCCTGCTGCTTAGCCTCTCGTCGGACGTGGCCAATTACGAGTTACTACCGCTCCGGTTTCGTCGGACACGCACTAGCTGTTGCTGCTGCTTGGTCTCCTGCCAGACGTTGCCGCTTACGAGCTGCTGATACTCCGGTTTCGGTCGGTAAGGGACAGGCACTAGCTGCTGCTGCTCAGGCCTCTGTCGACACACACGAGCTGCTGCTGATCCCGTCTCGGTTGGTCGTGGACGGGCACTAGCTGCTGCTGCTCAGATGTCCGTCGGCCGTAGCTGCAGACTTGCTGTATCTTCTCCTTGGTCTTCTGTTGAGCGTGGCCGTTGACGAGCTGCTGCTGCTCCGGCCTTGGTCGGTCGGGGGCGGGCGCTAGCTGCTGCTGCTGAAGTCTCCGTCGGACGCGCACGAGCTGCTACTTCTTGGCCTCCCGTCGCGGGCTTGCTGGCTTGTGGGCAGAATCTAGTCTGGGCAGCCATGGCCCGGCCATGGCCTAAGGGCCGAATCCCCTTGGCAGAACTAGGTTTAGGCCAGTTTTTGGCAGGCCGGTTAAGTCCCTACTGCCAACACTGCTCGGTAGCGTTTTGTCTAAATAGCGTTTCTACGCGGTTTTACGGCAGATAATTGACGCAAATATTTGAGAATAGTGATGCTACATATTTTTGGCCAGCACTGTACAATCAATAATATCGCTCTGCGAATTGATTGCCGACAACATTAAATGTTGACAAATTTTGTCTCTACGGTATGTGGTGGTTTGGTCCATGCGCTGGCTGTTCTCGGACGTGGCACCCGCAAGTAACTGGGTAGATCTGCGTCTATTATCCTTTTCTCCTGCATCTACTGTACCCGCTACTACGATAGAACCTCGTTCGGGGCTTTATACTGCTCGTCATCGCGTGACGCAGGAACTCGTGGCTCTTAAAGTACTGGACCGCCGCCTGCTGCGCCAACGTTCTACGCGTCGTCGTCTGCGTCAAGAAGTGCGAGTGCTGCAACTGGCACGTGATCACCCGAACTTATTGCAGCTACATGAGGTGACGTCGACGGGCGCGCGAGTGGAGTTTGCGTTCGAGTTGGCAAGGGGCGGTGAAGTGTTAGTCAGATTGCATTCCGAGCGGGATGCCAGTCGAGTGATACAGCAAGCTGGACTGGGGCTGCAGTTCCTCCATGAGCGAGGTGTTGTACATGGAGAAGTTCGGCCGGAGCACCTGCTTTTCAGCGACGATGAACCAGACGCGCGTGTGCTTCTCGCGGCTTTTGGACGGGCAGCGCCTTGGCAATCGCTGACGTTGCGCTGCCGACCCAGAACTAGAGGGTTCCTGTGGGACCATGTGTATCACATCCGATTCTTGCCGCCGTTTCTTCTTCGACGCAAGAACAGACTCAAGCAAGAAGATGACCGAAGACGCCTCGTGACAAACTGGAGAGAGGCACAGCAGATCGACGTCTGGGCACTCGGCATCACGCTCTACGTGATGCTGTGTGGCTGCTTCCCGTTTAGCAGTGGCAACGACCAGGAGAACATCGTGGCAGACATCGAACGCCGCGTGCTGCAGGACAAATTGACATTTCCGGGGAGTGGAGCGCTCCTGAGTCGTGCGGCGAGGGATCTACTACGTCGACTTTTAGAGAAGAACCCTGATGCAGCCATGAGTATTGAAGAGGTGACAGCGCATCCGTGGCTTGATGGAGAGGTTGCACCGGCTGTCGGCTGGAGTACCGAGATGTTGGCGCAGCACGATCTGTTCACTACGCAGTATGCAGGAGAAGTGGCTGCTGTCGCGTACAGGTCGCCGCCACCTGTACTGACCCATTCAGCTTTAAGTAGACTGGACATCCAGAATGACGTGGCAAATGCACCTCCGAGTGGGGCTACCACTCTGGCAAGCGTTGATGGGGCCCGTGGCAGTTTTGGTGGAGGTGGAGCTGTGTTGAAACGCGACACTCTCAAGGTGGAAGCGGAAGAAGAAGAAGCGCGTCCATCCTTTATGTCTACACATGGCACTCCGCTTGTGCTAGATGAGGAAGTGCATCTGGAACGCCCCAGTGCTGATTGCTTCATGCGTCTTGCCAGTTTCGAGATGAGGGGTAACAACATGAATACAAACAGCGATGATGAAGACGTCGTGGCCGACCCCGGGACGACTCGTTCCCGGGGCACCGTACCCGCGAACGGGTTCACTGCTGCGGGCAGGCACGTGACTCGCCAAAAGTCTCTAGACAAGATGTGGCAGGTGTTGCTGCGCCAACGTCGCTTCTTCTCGTCCAAATCACTGAGTAGCGGCTCAAGCAACGAAAAATCGTGATCAATATTGAAGATATTGATCACAATTTTTGCCCAGTACATGTGCTTTAAGTAGTATTTTTTGCCAGTTAGTCTAAGTATTGTACTTTGAAGCTTTGCTTTGCGCCGCAGAATGTGGAGCTTCTTGTTTTATAGTCTGGGTCCAAGAGATCGTGCTAAGGCATCCAGGTTAGTCCCAGTAGCCGCTTGCAAGTACGCAAGACGGTTCATGCGCGGCTGAAGCGCGACTAGAGTGGCTTCGTTGCTGATAGGTACCTTTGAAACTCCGTGGTTGACTCTCATCTCAGGCTTCTTCTCTGTCTGCTTCTTTGGCTGCTGCTGGTCCTCGTTCATGACAGCTTGCTTTGCACTCAGGCGAAGAAGCTCGTTGTAGTGAAAGTAGATTGACGCCATCGTCACTTGCCAACTCCAAAGCTCAAGTGAGGGAAAGTGCAGTCGCTTATGACTATTGTTAAGACTTGTTTTTAAATTTCTTTAACGTTTTGAAAAAAAAAAAACACAAGCCACGCAGCTAGTCGAACTGCGTCGATGAGCCAGCGCGAGCTGTTGAGAATCGACGAGGTAATTCTAGCGCTCGTTGGCGCATGGTGGCGATACAGTCGTTAAATTTAGCAAGTGCTTGCTTCTCTGGACTATCCTGGTCAGCTCGCAGCTCGTCGACATGTTGGAAATGCACCGGCAGGTCCATCTCGAGCGCTCGACGCAAGTCATCTATGATGAAATTTCCCTCGCCACCCACAGCACTCAGCACATTGTGAAAGTAGCCTAGATCTGCAACCAACTGTTGAGCTCCCATGTCGGACAGTATCGAGATGGAACAAACCGCGCGCAAGAATGCTGCGAGAGTGCCGCTAGCCACTGCTGCGGTCCACAAGTCCACAAACTCCGTCGCTGTCAGTGCAGGCTCCGTGGTAGCAGGCTTGTCATCCGAGCCAAAAATCCGCTGACACGTCGCGAGCTCAGAGGGTTCCAGGTGCAAGAGCTGACCAACACGAGCCCACTCGCTCTGAATGCACACCTCCTGAGCGCCACGTGAAGCCACAAAGGCGTTTTCGAGACTGCTGCTTTCTGCAAAGGGTTCGAGTTGAGGGAGTAGTGACAGGAGGAGATCGGCAACCATTGTAATGTAGTCTTGTGGCAGCATACTAAAGGTCGGTAGATCCCCCAGAGTGGTATCCGGCACCTTACGCCAATTCTACAAGCAAAGTGAGGAATAATTAGCTCCAGGAACGGGTTGAAAAGAGACTGTGATAAAAAGCCTACCTCGTTGGAGGGCAGCGTCTCTAGTACTCGTGCGATAGGTAAGAACACAGTGTCATATGTGAGAAGCTGCACGTCCTTCGTCCACGAACGCACGGCACGTTGAGCCTCATCCAGCAGCTATGGTAACTCGCATCAACGCAGTTGTCCTTAGATAACGTGAAAAGGTTGACACGACAGCGCCAACCACGTACCGTTGCCGTTGGATACCGAGGCGGAGAAGTATCAAAATCTGATGTTCCAGTTAACTGGTCCAGTAATTCCATCTCGAACTGGTGGAAGTGGGATTGTCGCGTTAGGTCTTCATCGTGAAGCCAAGCCCTTGACACTGCTACCACAAGCTTTGTCGGGTCCACAAGCTCAGCAAGCGCACTTCTTGTATTATCGTGTGTTTTCTTTCGGCGGCTGCGCGGTGACAATGAACCTGATGTCTCGCCAAAAAAATGCGCGAGTTGCTCTCGCATCCGAACGCGAACTTGATCATCAAGCGCACAGAGTTGGCTTTCCAGAGTACCGCACGCCTTGAGTAGAGCTAACGATGCGTGGAACTGACTCCACTCGGGAGAAGCAACTTGCGATCCATTAGAAGCGTCTTGCACTTGGGAAGTAGGTTCAGCTTTGCAGTATCTGCGAATGGCTGGGATGGTAGAGCTCAGAGCCAACGTAAACTGCTGCACAGCCGTGCCGATCGCTTCCACAGCTTCAGGGAACGCAGCACCACCAGAAAACTCGAAGCACTGCTGCAGACTCTCATCCACGAGTGTCCAGACTGCCACCGAAGCTTCCTCAAGACGCTGAGAGAAATCCTCAAGAGATGCAGGATCTGCAGCGTCCCGGTCTTCTTCTTCATAATCATCTCCAGCGAGTTCTGGTGCGTTGGTTGCCACGTTAAACGGAGGCACAAGACGTAGCAAATCATCGGTAAGGGCCTCGCTAGTAAAGCGAGCGTACTCTGAAAAGTACAGACGATACGGCTCGAAGACAACACGTAGAATGCTTTCAGCGCTCGAAGCCGCGTCGTCAGTTTCAGGCAAATTCACGCCAAGGTCACCTTCTAGAGACCTAAAGAACTGCACTAGCTGACCGGCAAATGCTCGCGTCGCGTGAAAGCAGAGGAGTAGCCGATTAAGTTGGAAGTCCGTACCTGAAGGCCCGCTGTGGACAAGGCGGTCGCGAAATGACTTTGTGACTGGCTCCAGAGTATTGAGGAGCAGATCGAGCAGCACATTTAGCAGGATATCGGCGCCAAAAAGCTCCCGGGCGATGCAACTCTCGCACTGCAGCATGCGTAGAGCGTCTCCACAGAAGGTTTCTAGCCAATTGGCAAATGATTCCTCTTTCTCGTCCAACTCAGTCTGCATCTCGTTGCTGTAGGCGTACCAGGCACGGTGCACATGTGCTGGTCTTGCCCTGCAGAACTCCTCTCTCACTAGATGACCTCTGTCGACGCTTTCGAGTACGTCAAGACACCACCGCAGCGGTGCCACATCGCCTACCTCGTCCGCACGAAGCTTTGTGGCGAGTCGTGGCAGCACCGCCGCCTCAATCTGCGCACAAAGCCTTTCCATCGTTTGTTTGCGGTCCCAGGCACCTGGAAGATCTTTAAGGACGTCCAGACTTGACTGCATTTCACGAACGCGGTCCGCCAAGTCGTCGGCAGAGTCGCTGTCTGTTGTGTGGCCATTGAGTTTGGCACTCTCGCCCTTAAGCACACGAGATAACAGCGTTGGGTCTTCCACCACCGCAAAGCAGGCGCGCACGTTACGCCCCCATCTTGCGGCCTCCACTAACGCCTGCGAGCAGCTCTGTAATCGGCGCTTCGCCTCGTGAAGCGTAGCTAGATGAGGGGGCAGAGCTTGCCCTGAGCCCGACGCGGTGGACACGGAGCCAGAGGCGCAGGCATCTTGCACAGCATCCAGTCGTCTAGCCAGCGGTGTAGCAGCCTGTTGTATCCCCTGGAGACGCGACTGCAACGCTGGAGCTGACAGCGAAACGTGCTGCAACGACGCATGCAGCGTTTGAGCCAACGTTTGCGATCGCAGAGCCAACTGTGGCACCAGAGGTGCCAGGGCCGACGCATCGCCCGAGTGAGACCTCAGCGCCTTCTCTACCCACGCGAAGGCGTCGAAATTCGTGGACGCGGACGCCGCCGACTCGAGGAGCACATCATCCTGCATGATTAAGCAAAACTAAATATCGCGACTTTTATTTTTTGTTTATGGATATTACAAAGTGGCCCCCTTTCTTCAGACTTCCCGAGTTTCCTAACATGTAAAGCCTTTTCAGCTTACGGGTGGTGTGATGCCTCTTTCTCCCTTACGTCGTCTTCATTTTGCGCTTGGACATGGGCAGCAGCACACTCGTCTGTGCCTTGTACTATTGGTACGCCTTCGTCTCCCCCCAGCGCTCTTCGGCCTGCTTTTCTAGCAGCGGGACCCCCGACACGAAGATAAGCAAGAATGTAACGAACACGGGGCTCACACCAGCCCACACTTTCAGCACCGTGGTCGGCAGTGTGTGCACGCTCACGAAAAAAAACCCGCAGTAATTGGGGTGGCGGCTGTAATACCAGAGTCCGCTCTGAATAAACTGACCCTTCTTGCTCTCGTCACGACGGAATTGCATCTTTTGATACCACTCTGTTCCATCTCAAATCTAACACTTCTCCTTTGCTGACATATTTATTAAACTAATGGTGTGATTTAGCTAAACGAGCCCACTACGGAAAGCCCTGCCTTAGCTCTATAAAACAGTATTTTTTTTGGTAGATCATAGTCAAACAGCAACGAAGTACAGAACAAAAGAGCGTCATTCGTTTTGACGGGGTGGACGTCTGGTTTCGCAGTGGGCTTCCCAGTGTTGGAAAATTGCTGAGGTTTTCAGAAGAGATCGATTCTTACAAGATGTGAAAATAGTTCTTCAAAAGCTGCTGTCTGTGCCGCGTTTGCCTGAAAAACGCTTTTGACCAATTACATCTATGTATTTACAATCTGACAAATTTTAGATCTCACAAAAGGTGAAAATAAATAAAACAAGGTGTGTAGAAAAGAGTTCATCATAAAATAAAAGATACTAATTTTGAGTTGGTGGCCCTTCATTTTATTAAGTGTCTCCTGGCCCTTTTTGCCAAAGGGTCGCAAGGCAATGAGGTTGGAAGCACTCCGTTGCGAATGTGGTGCTTCGAAACTCGGGGGAGTTTGTATGTATCACACGCAATGACAGATTCTGGTATTTTTTGTGCTGTCAAAAAGCACTTATCTATAGTCCTACTAGAAAGATCACAGTAAGTTTTTTCAGCTTCCGCAATTAAAGCATCGATCTTGTACGTTGGTGTGCGGTATTGAGCCGACTGTAGCAAGTTAAACAGACCCAATTCGAGTACGTTCATATCGGGCGACTTAGCTGGCTGGTATTTGATAGCGATGTTGACAGCATCAACATTTATTGTGCCTGCCGTTAGAGCGATCAGACGGCAGCACATCATGCTTATCTGCACAGCTGATACGTATTATGTAGCTGGTAGCCACAAATTAAAAAATAGCAAATCTCTATTCTTAGCCTAATAATAGCCAATGATATCATTTATTTTTGTGCGGTCGCTCGTTGCGTTAGATTTGAGATGGAACAGAGTAGTAGTCGGCCGTGACCTCCAGCACGTAGCCAATGACCCAGAGGGAGATTCCAACAATGTCCAGTGTCGACATCCGCAGGTCGCGGGCGCCGTGTGTGAGCGTTAGAAGCACAGGAAGTACCGTGGTCAAAACCCAAAGGCCCTGAATGCTCCAAACCCCGAAGAACCGCAGCGGATTCGCGCGGATATCTTTAAACGCTTGTCCTCGCCGCACTCACTGATGCGCAGGTACAGGAAGGAGCCGAGACGCAAGCATTAGAGCCACACCAGTGCTATTAGCGCCGACTCACGCCAGGAGACAGAACTGCTGGCACTGTAGGCCAACAGTGACACCACAGCGTAGGTGACAGAGCCCGTGAGGTCAAAGTAGCGCTCATTCTGTTTGGGTATGGCGTAAAGCGCCGACAGCCATTGGATGCCCACGCACACAGCTGCGTACACTTGCAGCTCCGTGTAGTGAGCAACAAGCGCGGTCAGCAAGAGGGAAATTACTGACCCAGCGATGTTGTGCAGGAACCCCATGCGAGAGAATTCACTTAGTTTTTACTGTACGTACTTTCTCACAAAAAATCTTCGATGAAAGTGAACACCGATCGATGGAAGCAACACGAGGAGCTAATCTACTCAATTAGCTTCACCCCTATTTGTCGCAACGTACGTAGACTACAGGCGTGAAAGCTGGAGAAAACTTTTGCAAATTGCAGAATTACACGGAGAGGCGACTCTGTGAGCATTCGCTGATAGGGCGTTCGTTTCTAAACAATCTCAGTCGTTTTGTAAAAGCAAGTATGGCCTAGAGTGCTGGAATATGTATTGGGGACCAGGCACAATGAAGTGTTGGTACACGAGATGAAAATCAGTTGGGCCAGGTCATTGTATGAGAACGGGGTTGAATCCGTTAGTGTTGGTAGGAGCTCTGGGAGAGCAGCGCTAGCACTTAAATAATTCAGTCTTCATTTTACCTTAAAAGAGTCACAGCGGTCAGAATTGTGTTCACGGAACGGAGTTCCAACAGGGTTATGAGCCCAAAGACGAAGTCGCTGAAATACTTGAGTGAAGGAGTGCCGAAAAACTGGAACGGCAAGGATAGGCAGACGTATAAGGGGCGCTGATGAATGTCTTTAAAGAGCAAGATCTCAAAGTCATCGCGGTCGGTGAACTGACCAAGGCGATGCTTTCTACCGCGAGTGCGGAGAAGAAAGAGGAATTTGAGAAGAAGCAGTTGAAGATCATGCGCTTGATTGGTACTTCAGTACCGGCAGACGTGCTGCACCAAATACGCGACAAGGAGACCGGATCGGAAATGTGGAGTGAGCTGTGTAGTCTGTATGAAGGAAAGCAGAACGAAGCGATCAAGGCATATACGATTCGTCGCGTAGAGAGCGAGCTTTGGAACACGAAGCTTACCCCTGGAAGTGATGCTAATCTTCACCTCTGTAAGATGTTCAACCTCAAGACTGAGTTGGCCGACTTGAATCATACCGTTGCAGACACCACAATAGTGGATATGCTACTGGAGAGTTTGCCTGATCAAGTTGAGTTCGAACATTTGAAATCTTCTATCTACTATGGAGCGGATCCGAGTGTGTACTCACCTAAGAAGGTGAGGGAGCTGATTCTCGCAGCAGCAGCTCGGCAGAGAGAGTTCCGAGGAAAGCGTAGTGACAAGAAGGATAACCAGAGAGGAGGAAGTGGAAAAGCATTCGAGAGAAAAGGGAGTTCTCAGGAGGACAAAGTTGGTGGATTCAAGAGTGCCCGGAAGTGTTATTCCTGCGGCAGTGAAGACCATCTGCGGGTGAATTGTCCTGAAAAGACAAAGGTGCAGGAGAACGGTGGAAGCGCTGAGCAGAAGCGCAAGCCACGGATTAACTACACCGTGCGACAGGAGATAACTATGCCTGTGCAAATGGACCGTGAACAGGATGAGGGTGTCGTAGCAGGACTTGGGCAGTTACGTGAAGTCCATGAAGACCCTCAAGAACGCGGTGAAGCACATGAACAGGATGAATTCGTGCATGAAGATGAAGCTCGAGAAGCTGGAAATCGTGTTGAAGATGCACGTGATCATGGAGTCGTGAGTGACGGCGAAACTGTGAGTGACGAAGACCCAGTAAGTGATCCTGAGGCAGATAGTGGTGAAGCACATCTGATAGACAGCGATCAAGAAACTGGACGGCTTAATGGCGGGTGGTGGTATCTGGATACGGCTTCTAACTCGCACGTCACGGGAAATTTCGCTGAGTTTGTGTCATACACGGCGGACTCGGATAACTTGCAGAATATCCGAGGTGTTACGCCAACCATTGTCTCAAGAATTGCAGGAATGGGAACAGTAGCGTTAATGACAGAGGTAGACGGAGAACAAGTGGTAACATAAATCGATGGAGTGTTGTACATCCCTGACGCAGAGTATGGTTGTTTTCTCCGGGACTTGCCTTTGAGCAAGGTTTTGCTATTGAGTTTAGCAGTGAAACCAGACGTTTTGACATACTGAGAGATGGAATGACTGTAGCTGTTGCGACGGCGCAGGATGCTATTTGGGGATTTCAGGTAGCAGTTCCAACTCAGAGAGCAAGAGTGATCTCAGAAGCAGCAGCAGTATGCAATTACACCATCGCTCAAGGTGTTGGTTCGCTGAAGCTTTGGCATAAAAGATTATGTCATACATGCCCACAGTATCTGAAGACCATGGTGGACAAGGAGCTAGTGCACGGAATGATGCTGACACAGCGACAGCAGGAAACGTGCGATGCGTGCCACATTGGGAAGCAGAAGAAGAGATCACACCGCAAGAAGTTGGATCGGAGACTGAAGAGACCGAACCAAGTGGTCTATGCAGACCATCTGATTCCAGGCTAGAACAACTCTACTCGGTATGAAGCCGTCCTGGTGATTATGGATGGTTATTCTCGCTTTGTCACGGTGTACCTGCTGAAGAGTAAAGACAGCAAGGTGGTGAACAAGCACATGCGGGAATATGTCCTGTGGGCGGAGCGGCAGGCTGGTCGGAGCACCAGCGGAGCTACCCACAAAGTACTGCAAGTCTGGAGTGACAAAGGCAGTGAGTTCTTCAATGGCGAAATCGATGCATGGTATCGATCGAAGGGGATTGAGCACGTGAAAGTCGGACCGAAGAGTTCGCAGCGCAACCTGTGTGAGCGTACACATCAGTCATTGGAAGACATGACTCGGTCTACGATGGCACACTCGGGGTTGCCGAGGAGCCTGTGGCCGGAGGCCATG
>NW_003303401.1:37633-38794 GCF_000142945.1 Phytophthora infestans T30-4 | reverse complement strand
CCTGTCACTCGTCTGCCTGCTAACAAAGATACCCCTCTGCTCATACGACTACGACAGCCGAAGTATCAATTCACATGTCTTGTCTAACGCATTAAAGCTCGAATTATGTTGTATGCCCTGTCGTTCGAATCCCACTCAGTAACGACTGTTGCTTGCGACATGGAGATGAAGAAGTAGTGTCTGTGGCTGGAACCTGTGGTTCTGAGACAGCTGACTAAGATCTGGATGAACACGAGGATTCTGGTGGTAATAAGGACATTACAGTGGCAAGTGTCTTTGCTGAGGATCTGGGCAGCGAGGATGCAGAATTGCAGAGTGATACCGAAGAGATGGTATGGACTGATGATGAACCAGACAGAGAAGTGGGGGATGCAGGAGCTGTTGCGCTGGTACAGCCAAAAAAAATTGGCAAGCGGACGCACCGTGATGAGACTCCTTCAGAGAAGGAACGGGCCGAACAGGAAGCAGATAAGAAGAATGCGAAGAAGGTTCGGACTGGACTTCGGGAGTATCACGAGCGTCGACGTCCTGCATATCTTGATGATTACATGGTGAACGTGACAATGAATTCGTCTCGAATACTGGACAATAATGGACGACCCATTCGTACGAGCGAGATCAAGATCCCACGAAATCGACGCGAGATGCTGCGATCAAAATGAAGAGACGTTTTCATGCTGGCAGAGATGAAAGAGATGGCAGCTCTCCAAGGCCAAGGGAGTAATTGCTGAGATTCCGGCGAATGAGATGCCAGAAGGAGCAGCACCGGTGAACACAATGTGGGTGTATAACGTGAAGTTGGATCACCAAGGTTATGTGGTTTGTTTCAAGTCCCGTATTGTAGCGCTGGGCAACTATCAGCGGCCGGGGATTGACTTCAAGGAGAGGTTCGCACCTGTAGCACGAATGTCGTCGTTCAGACTGTTGTTGGCGTTGGCAGCAAAGCTGGGATTAATGGTGTATGGTGGAGACATCAATACCGCATATCTGAATGCCTGGCTAGCGATTAGACAGTACTTGAGATCCATTGATGGATATCCATGCAAGATCAACGGATACGTGTATGTCGTGTTGAAGGCACTGTATGGATTGCATCAGTCGGGACGTGAGTGGAACTCAGAGTTGAACAATTGGTTTGAGAAGCATGGCTACTTGCAGTCG
>NW_003303401.1:4078-7077 GCF_000142945.1 Phytophthora infestans T30-4 | reverse complement strand
TCTCCAATCCAAAAATAAAATCCAGTAAATATACCAAAAACAGTACCCATAGATAATACATAATGAAAATGCCCCACAATATAATAGGTATCATGTAATGCAATATCTAAACCCGAATTCGACATAGCTACACCAGTTACTCCGCCCATAACAAATAATAAAATAAAACCTAAAACAAATAATAAAGGTGTTTCAAATTTTAGAGAACCTCCCTTGTATGGCCTTCCAGCTTACGAGCTACCAAGAGAAGAAGAACAAGAAAAAGACAAGAAACATGGCGAAAGGACAACCGACGGTACCAGTTACGCCTGCCAAGTCTGGCGGGGCTCGCAACGAGAGTTCAAGCCCGGCTGCGCGCTTTGCAGCCGCCACCGAGCTTTCAGTGAGCTTCGACGACGAAGCGGACATCGGTCCTGACGCCCACGATTATGAAGATTACGAAGATAAGACGCCGGCTCCAGAGCCAGGCGCAGCACCGCCGGAGACGGCCACGCTATCATCGGGGCTGAGCGGGGCGACCAAGTCCCTTTCGAGGAACCTCGCCGACGAGCTCGATGATGTTGCGGGACCGGAACCGGCCTACAATGATTATAACGATGGGACCGAGGGTTCTAAACCTTCGGTGGCGAGTGCAAAGCATTCAGCACTGCTGAAGGCACCTCGCCCACCTATCAACGGTGATACACCAGCCGCCAAGCGCGTTTTCGACCGCGTACAAGCGCTGATGCAGAATGGTGAGTGAATGCAGCTGTTCAAGCCCATCCCCAAGAAAAAAGCCGACTGGCCTGCGCTTGCACAGGAACTTCAATACCCAGTCAACTCGGTTTCGACTAGCCAAGTTGCCGAGGATTCAGTTTCGCTACTGTTGTCACTGGGCTTCGAGAACGAGACGTACCCATCGACGATGTCGCTCCAAGATTGGAGTCCACATGAAGCCGGAGCTGCTCTACAGAAATGGAAGAAGAAGCTTCGGAAGGCGTTTGGCGCTGTTGGCATTAGCGCCGGAAGCAGCCGGTGAGTCGACCGATGATTAAAGATGAAGATCCGTCCACGATTCCACTGCCGCCGACACCCCAACGACTCGTTCGTACTCCTCCGACCAAGCGTGGAGCTGAGCGTGGTGCCTTTGGCACTACCGATGCTTCACCGTACTTTCAAGACTCGCACATGGTTACGCCACGTTCGAAGCGTCGTATCCAACGTATTTACGCTGGTAACGCGGGTTCGTTCGGTCGCCGAGGCGGTGCGCGAGCTCCCAAAGGTGGTGCCGGACGTCGTCAAGTCGACAGCGATGGTTCGTCCAGTGACGATGACATTTTGGTGCGTACATTCGACGAGGAAGATCCTCAACTCGAGTTGATGCGTCAGATGAATGAGCTGGCGACGCTGAACGACGTGGACCCGACACCGAGGATTGAAATGGCATCACACCGACCGTTGGATCGCATCACGCCGTTCTCAGGCTCTCGCAACAAGAGCGAGAACTGTATGCAGTGGCTCCGTGGGTTCGTCTATGAAATGACTGGAACCCACACCGATGCCGACAAATGGTGCATTCCATTTGAGCTTAGTCTCCGGGACGGAGCCATTCATTGGTTCCGTCAACTTCCGAAGAAGACGAAGCGCAAGTGGAAGCTGTTGAGCGACGCGTTCATCCGCTATTACTGCTCGTAGTTCACACAGACGGCACTGTCACGCTACTACTCGGCAAAGCGGGAGCGTAATGAACATCTGTGCGACTACATAAACAGGATGAATGGCTACGCTCGGACCGCCCGTCTACACTTCGAGAAGAGTGGTCGCGACGCGAAAGAACACGTGCAACAGCTCCTGGCAACATGCGATGATGACAAGCTGGCGGAGAGTCTCTACCACGCTCGAGTCGCCGACATTCACGAGCTCGAAGAGATCATCGAAGATGTTCTCAAGGGCAAGGAGAGAATGGCCAAGCGTGACAGTGAGTACCGATACTCCAAGAGTCGTGATACGCGACGCGACGATGGGTACGCCCGCAACAACCGGCGTGATGACCGTCGCCGCGATGACAACCGCAACAAACCAAGAGTGACACTCATTGAAGCCACGGTGGACGACCTACTAGCTGAATTAGAAGGTCGTGAAGCTGCTCAGGGAGGCACCGAGTATTCAAACGAAGATCCGAACGCTTACAACGATGTCCGAGACGAGTACAACGACTTTCAGCCCGATAGTACGCATGGTGATTTCTCATTAAATGAAAATGACCGATACCTCGCCGCGGCTAGCGAAAATAGGCGCCCCGCAGCTGCTGAAGGCACCTACGCACGTTCAGACAACCGTCAACCGCGTGGAAACACGCCTGATCGCGAGAATGGCTTCAATCAAGACCACCGAGGTGGTGACCGTGGGTTCAATCAGGACCAACGCTGTCGACATGACTTCAACCGCGACAACTGACGCCCACAGTACGGACCATGCGCGGTGTGCGATGGCATGAGTCGCTTCGCCCACTACTGTAACAAGCGATGCAAGTTCTGCAAGCAGCTCCACGATGCTGGACAATGCGAACGTTTCCGCAACCTCCAAGACCTTGCCGAATTCGTGCGTACGAAGGGCACGAAGGAGGAACTTCCGCCAGAGCATAAGGCCGTCGTTCAAGAACGTCATTTAAACTAGGCAGCCCGCCAACTACAACTGGGTTGGTCCCTATCGGGCTGCCACAGTTAACCGAGCCTTCAATGGAAGCAGAGTGTATCTTTGCTTTCATGGGGCAGAGTGAATGGCCTGATAATTACGTACCAAGTGTGAACGCGACGGAAAATGAAAAGGAGAGGAGTAGAATCCCTCGGTGGAGGTGTTGGAGAGAGAGAGGAATTGGGCTGATGACTGATGAAGGCACCAGCGAGGTGTTCGTACCGTCGTGGATCTCAAGGGAAGCTCCGAGACACGCCCAATGGTCAACTCTGAGATGATGATCGTTGCATCTCTGGGTAAATAACAGGAAGTAGTGATGCGGCTAT
>NW_003303401.1:0-3355 GCF_000142945.1 Phytophthora infestans T30-4 | reverse complement strand
TCCCACAGATCGGACGGGTTAACCGAATTTACTACTTGGCCGGTCATACCCTAGAAGATCTCAACTCTCAAGATCCCGTCACAGGAGGCGGCAAGTACGACGCAAAGAAACTACAAAGACAAGGGAACACACCCGTAAGGCAACCCTACGGCCAGATCCACGATCTAAGCCCCGGATCCATAAGCTCGAATATTCGCTTAGGATTCGGAACAATCCACGGACGCAGAGTGAAGATTTTCCACTGCTGCTCCACCCCATCCCCACGTCTCGCCAAGACACTCAAGCTTCACCGCTTGAACTCTTCGGAAGTTACCGAGAGAGCAAGATCCCGCCCTACCGACGGGTACACAAGGTGAGGAAAGTTCAGCAGAACACGGATCATCGGGGGGCCCCCTCCGTTAGTCGGTGTCTGGGCGCAGTTGGTAAGTTGGATCTGGCAATCTCGCAGATTTTGCTGATCCCGCTACACCACAGACGTGCCACAGAAAGGCCACCTTCAACGACAAAGTCTTCATCCTTGAGCTGGTACAGCGCCGCACCGTAGACCGCGAAGTCTTGAATGAAGCGGCTGTAGTAATTAGCCGCTCCAAGAAACGACTGCATGCCCTTCTTATTTGTTGGAAACGAAAGCTCGTCGATGGCCGCAAGCTTCTTCGGATCAGCCCTGATACCTTCTGGCAAAATTTTATGCGACAGAAAGTCCACCTTGGGTTGGCAGAAGATGCTCTTGGTGAAGCTAATGCTGATCCGACACTGTGCAAATCTTGCCAGCAATCGGTCCAGCGTCGCCAAGCAGCTGTCGAAATCCTCGCCACCGAAGCAAATATCATCCACAAACGACCGTCGACCAAACACAGGTACCAGCGATGATTCGTCTGTTTCCCCGTTCGTAAACATGTCAGCGACGGGGCTGTTGACGAGTTGTAGTACACGGTCGGTTTCTACTGGTGCTTCGCGGTCTGCCGTGAACTTCGTTTGAAACGAACCCTCGGTGCTTGGCCCACGACGTTCCTTGGCCTGTTCTTCAGCTAAACGCATCTTCTCCGAGTATTCAAACCAACCTCCTTTAGGTTGAACGAACCCTTAAAGTGCGCTGTCAATCATACGCTGGTAGATCATCGGCGCGTTCTTTAACCCGAAGGGCATGCGTAACCACTCGAAATGTCCGAGTGCGCAGACGAACGCCGATACTTTACGTGCTCGCAAGGTCATCATGACCGCCCAGAAGCCGCTTGCTGCATCCAGCGAGCAGAACCATAGGTAGCGCTCGAGATCTGTTAGCAGGTCATCGACTAGCGGCATTGCATATTCCATGATCGCGGTGATAGCATTCACCATCTTGTAATCAATGCAGAGCCGGATGTCCAGCCCGTTCTTTTTCATCACAATCACGATCGGCGATGCCCATGGACTATCTGAAAAGACGATCAGTCCTGCTCGCAACAGAGCGCGCAGCAGCTCGTACAATTTTCAGAGAAATCGTAGCGGCACGCGCCGGGCACGCTGTTTAATTGGAGCGTGCCCCTGTGTGTCGATATCGCATACCGCGCCGTAGGCTGGTGGCGGCAGTGCGTTGCCACTAGCAGTCAGAATCTGCTCGTGGTTCTTTCAGCGCCGCGACCAGACGTTCTCGGCGATCAGTCGACAACTCAGGATCAGCAACATAAGGCGCAGTGTAGTCAATTGTCGTGTTGATCTCTTCGGTCAGGTCCGGCAGGAATGCCAGCTCCTTCGCGTAGTCTGCCAAGCCAATGTTGTTAACTGGGTGTTCGTAGATCACATTTCTCGTATCCTCCGTTGCTTCATTTCCTTCAGTCGTTAACACTCGAGCAACCGAGATATGCGTTCTGTCCGAAGTCGCTACGGACTCTTCTCTTGTCTCAGCGTCGGCATCCGCTTTGATTTCAACAGTCGGTACTGGGTCCATCTCCTTCCCATCCTGGTTTCCCATCTCTGGTCCATCTGCCGAGTCGTCTTTCGCAATATTGAATGCGCGGGCTACCGACATATTGGGTTGTTGACTTTTGTTCAGCTCCTCGGTCGGCTGCTGTCTTGACAGTTCGGCATTCGCACCAATCTCGCAATGAACACTCGGTGCCGTACTCAACACCTTCCGCGCGATGCCTGCATCCTCTGGATCAACCACCGATGTCTCGTTCGCAGATTTGGTGGCACACAAGGCCGGGACAAACTCGTCAAAACAGGTGACTCCACTTGATCCAGTGCTGTTACCTGTCGTTTCCGTGGTCACCCCTGACTGGACACGAACACTGCTGATGCTGATGAGGGCACCAGCGAGGGTTCGTTCGGCTTGGTTTCGAGTGCAGCGCGAGACGAGCCCAAGGGTCACTTCAAGATGATGAAGTTGAACCCTGGCGAGAGACAGGGGTGGTGGTCGGCCAAGAAATTTGACCGACGGATCAGAATGAGAGGTCTGGTGCAAGGCGCTGTGAACGACCAGCGAACGAGGATCCACCTCGACACGGGAGCGAACGTTAGTGTGATCACTGACGCCTTTGCCAAGAAGTTGCGACTCCGAGATGTACCCGATCACGGACGCCGCATTGACATTCAAGGAATCAACGAAGGCAAGGTGTCTACGACGCGACGAGCGTGCGTCAAGATTACGCTTGGATGGGAGATGGTGTACGAGTTCGAGATGTGGGTAATGGCGCATAGTGCAGGCGTCGACGTAGTACTCGGGACCGACTTTATGATCCCTCAGGGGATCCGGTTGGACCTGTTTCACGGCGCGGCGCAATTACCGCACGAAGTTCAAATCCCGCTGATTAAGACCAAGAACATGATCGACAGCGAAGAATACGGCTCCCATGTTAACGCCGGGCCACCCGAGCGTTTGGACATTCAAGCGCACGAGTGGCGAGAATACCGACTAGCGAAGCGCCACGTCGGTCTGGAAGAACACGTACTGTGGGCTCGTCGAACGAACAAGCTAATCCCGTCAGTGACGAGGTTTCGACGTGGACGGCCTCAGAGCATTCGACTGACCAACGTGTCTGATCGAACTGTGTACCTACCAGCACACGACTCGATCGCAATGTGGATTCCAGATGGGGATTTGCCACGAGGTGACGGCAATGTGCGTCTGGAGTCCAAGAAGTACCAAGACTGGCAAGTATTGGCCTACGAAGGTTGTAGAGACCGCGAGCTTGGTCATCGCCTTCGGATTGGAGAACTTTATAAAAATTACTGAAGTACTACATGTACGTGGTACTTGTAATAAATATTAGTACATGAGATTTAGAATCTAATACTGTTCCGTAGTAAATACTAAACTTCATGTACTACAATATGTACTTCTGTAGGTAATATATCCGATATACTGTATTACCTT
>NW_003303400.1:63404-67083 GCF_000142945.1 Phytophthora infestans T30-4 | reverse complement strand
TGTGCGCTCATTGAAGACATCAGGGCACCCAAAGTCTGTGAAAGAAGATGCAGAGTTCAGCGATACGCCAACCGATATTACGATTTTGGCACCGGATGGAGATGAAATGGTGCGCTGACCAGTAGTCGAAGACTCGCCACTGTTGCCTGCCGCCACAACCACCAGGATGTCTACTTTTTCATAAATAAAAGCGTCCAAATCTCTGGCTTGTGAGCTGTAATCCGATCCTGGTGTGCCCCACGAGAATGAGAAAATCTTGGCACCAGCGTCAATTTGACTCTCTAGCAAGTCGCTGGCGTCTGCAGGTGTGGCTAGTGACACGGCACAATGCAGCTGACCTCCGCAGGTTTCGCCCTGGGTCCCGATGTCCATAAATGCTATCCGTGCCTTGTCGACAATGCCGAGATTGGCATATTTACCGCTAAACGAGCTGCCAGCTAACAGTCCAGCGACGTAAGTACCGTGATCACAAGTGATAGTTTCGGCTTCATCCGCTTTGTTTGCCCAGCCATTGTACATGACGGCTTTGCGCGCCGATAGCTTAATTACTTTAATACGAAAATATCGCGCTCATCTTGATCGAATTGGTAGTGATACAGATACAATCCTGTGTCCGTGATGCCCACAACTACGCCGTTTCCTCGAATACCGACCTCCCTGGCTAACTCAACACCCACTAGACTTGGCACGTACGCATCCAGCCGTCGAGTCTTCCTGAAGTGTACAGCCATCACCAGGCGCGTACGCTGGCCTCAGCATGGCCTGGGAGCTCCTTGTCGACTTCCGGTCGAGCTAGCCCCAACGGACCAGTTCCCATAGAGCTCGGGTCCGCCGAACAGCGTGACATCCGCTGCTTCGGCTGCGGGAAGATGGGCCACTTCAAGCGCGACTGTCCCGCGGAAAGACTCCGCAGACGGTCTTTCCTCAAGCCCGTCCTCAAGGGTCGCTGGCAGAAGCCAGGACCCCGAGGACAGGGGAACGCCGGGAGCCAGTAGGGGTGGGGCGCCCTACTGGGGAAGAGCTAAGTCTTCCTGATGGGTGCGCGGGTGGCGCGTACCACGGGGACTTAGCCCCTGAGAGTCTTCGCACTCTCGAATCGGCGAAGAGCAGCGGCGGGTTGCTCGTAGTACACGGTCGTGTACGGGGATACGATCATCCCTTTAGAATCTTGATCAATTCTGGGGCCTCGAAAAATTTCGCACGCCGCCAGACAGTTGATCGTAATAGCAACAAGCTGTCCGATGCTTTGAGAGAAAGCAAGGGCAACGGGACGGTGTCAGTGCGACTGGCCGACGGGAAGGTCGTCACTGTCCCCAATATCCAAGTGGATCTGACCGTCAGGTTTGAGGACTTTGACAGCCTCGAACAGTTCACTGTTCGATATGGATCCATATGATATGATCCTGGGCATGCTTTGGCTTCAGAAGCACGAGCCCTGGATCGACTGGCGAGACAAGGCAATCGGTGCTAGCCGCCCTGCGCAGTCCGACAGAGCATTGGTGAGTCATATTCCCACCTCTGTCAGGACCCGGGGTGCCCGCAAGGGCTGCCAGGGTACCAAAGTATTCGGCAGATGCTTGGGAGTCGTCGACGTATATGACGACTCCGAGGATGTTTTGATGGTGGCAGCGCCCAGAGGAGACGCTGGCCAAGTGGGTAACTTAGGTCCACAAGCGGGTAACTTAGTTCCGCAGACAGCTGCAGCTGTCACGAACACTGAGAACAGCGTGTTCAGAGTGGGTAACAGAGTTCCACACACGGTCGCCCAGACCTAAACTGAAGAGGAAGACGTCGATTACGCTTCCTGGGTGGGTTACAAAGTGCTACACGCGGTCGTCCAGACCTTAACTGAAGAGGAAGGCGTCGAACACGCTTCCTGTGTGAGTACCACAATACCACACGAGGCCACGAGTGACTCGGATGTCGGAGCGCCGACATCCCCAGACGTGGGTAGCAGAGCTCCACGTCACGGTCGCCGTCGACGACGACACCGCCGCCACAAGTCGGATCCAAACTTCGTTCAGATCGACGTCGCTTCAAGCGACTCGGAGTCCAGGGCCCGGGCTCCTCCGACAAAGCCGGTGGAAGAGTGTTATCACATCTTCGATAACGAGACCGGTTAGCCCGTCCAGGCATCTGGTGTCCACTTGGAACCGTTGCCAGAGGTTGCAGAGATACTGAGCCTCGAGGAAATGACGGTCGAGTCTTTCCTGGCCAACCTCAAGGCTGGAAAGGTTGCCGAGATGGTGCTCATGAGACCTGAGACCACTCGGGAGGAGCTGAATTCCTCCTCTGTCTTGGACGAGAACGTCCTGGAAGACCTAAACAAGCCGCGTCAGACGCGCTTGGGTTCTGAGATCCTTAAGAAACTCAAGGATCCGGTGGTGAAAAAACGCCCACCGACCCAACTCCCACTGGGTCGAGGTGTACGGCATGAGATTGATCTCGTGCCTCGCACAAAGTAATGTGTCACGAGGCAATGGTCTCTCCCGCGCGAACAGTGCAGCGGGGCTGCCATAGCTTTAGCGTCAGAGGAGGACGTTTGACTCAAAGAGTCACTAATATTAAGTTCCTTATCCGAAGGACACTTACAGCCCAAGACCAGGGCTCAAAGTTAATACCTTAACTTTTATGCTTCAAACCAGAAGTGTTTTATTTACTATTATTGCGGCCAAGCCACCTAGGGGTAGATGTATCTCTTTAGCTATCTAGCTTAGTTAAACCTAATCAAATGCATAACGTGTTGCTTTCAGCCAGCGTACTGAGAGACCTCGTCAACTCTCCAACTTATGTACGGATAGTATGTTAGCTCTCCAACTTATGTACTGAGAGTTTGCTAACTATCCGGGTACTCCGTACCCCTGTGTGTTCCACACCATGTAACCCCATTACAAACAGTGCGAGGTCATTGATGCCTTCTTCGCCACGAAAGCGAAGGCAGGCATGGTGCGGGAGTCGAAATCCCCGCACTCGACGCCAACTTTCTGCGTTCGGAAGCCGAACGGAAAGTGGCGTCAAGTTCATGCTTATAACAAGCTGAACAACGCGACGATGCCGGCCCAAACACTAATCCCACGAAAGAATGTGCTGTTAAACAACATGGCCGGGAGCGTACTGTACAGTGCGCTGGATTTGATAGACGGATACTACCAGATCCTGATGCGAGAGAGCGACATCCCGCTCACCGCGGTGTGCACTCCAAGCGGCATGCTTCGGGAGTGGCTCGTCATTCCGCAGGGCTTGTGCAGCAGGGCTGCCGTAGCTTTAGCGTCAGAGGAAGACGTTAGACTCAAAGAGTCACTGATACTAAGTTCCTTATCCAAAGGACACTTACAGCCCAAGACCAGGGCTCAAAGGTAACACCTTAACTTTTATGCTTCAAAACCAGAAGTGTTTTATTTACTATTATTGCGGGCCAAGCCGCCTAGGGGTAAATGTATCTCTTTAACTATCTAGCATAGTTAAACCTAATCAAATGCATAACGTGTGGCTTTCAGCCAACGTACTGAGAGACCTTGTTAACTCTCCAACTTATGTACTGAGAGTTTGTTAACTCTCCGGGTACTTCGTACCCCTGTGTGTTCCACACCATGTAACCCGTTACACTCTCCCTCACTAAGATGAGAACATACCGTTCTCGAACTTTCCTCTTCTTTTTAAACGGGTCTTGTCAAGACGA
>NW_003303400.1:45731-63294 GCF_000142945.1 Phytophthora infestans T30-4 | reverse complement strand
TCTACAGTATTTGTAGTAGGCTAAGCTTAACGTTAAAGTTGTACAAACTATAAGTCACCTATAGAAAAGCAATGTTATCAGCCAATGGTTGGCCTCGAGCGACCCTGGTACCATGTACCATATATCTCGAAGTGTGACGTGTCATACTTCATTTAACTAGGGGTACACTTGGGGCTACGTACCCCGTTACAAAACCCGCCAGGGTAAAAAGGATTTATTGGACTATGTCCAAGAGTTGAGAGCTCTTATCGCCGGAATGGCGGCGGACCCTCTTCCTGAACTGGTCAGTGTGACCGTGTTCATGGTGGGACTTCGTGTGAGCGCAGCTTGAACGGAAATGTTCCGTGTACACCCTAACTCTTTCGAAGAGGCGGTGGATGTGGCATTGAATGCCGAGCACAACTTCAGGTCGGCGCGACCTGGTTGGAGCGCTGGTAGCGCAGCTCTTCGAGCGGTCCAGAGCCGATGGATCTCAGCTATGCTAAAGATGAAGAAGCGGAGCTTCTTGCTGCGGAGCAGCGTGTCGGCATCCACCGATGCTTTGTGTGCAATAGCACTAAGCACTTGAAGGCATATTGCCCTCTGCGCAAGAAGCGCGTGGCTCCGGCGAGCCAACCCTCCGGGTCATCGCCGGGAAACGGCAATTCCCAGTAGGCGCGGGGCGGCCTACTGGGGAAAAACTGAGTTCTGTTGTGCCTCGAGGAGGTAGAGGGCAACGGGGCTCAGCCCCTAAGAGAGCTGAGCTCTCTTACGAGAAGAGTGTGTGCAAGCCGGGCTTGCTGGTCGTTCAAGCGAACGTGAAGGGCTTTGCAAAGTCATGGAGAGTCTTGATTGACTCGGGGGCCTCGGGCAACTACGCCCGTCGCTTCACCCTGGAAGGGAGTCAGCTGTATGCTGAGGCACTGGAAGTGCCAACGAGAAATACGATCTCTGTCCGTCTCGCGACGGAGACACTGGTAACTGTGTCGAAGGTCTCTGTCGACCTTGGAGTGAAGTTTGAGAACTTCTATAGCGTGAAAGGCCGTTTGGTCTTAGACCCGGATGCGAGGTATGACCTCATCCTTGGCATGGCATGGCTGGAACGCCATGAGCCATGGATCGACTGGAAGTCGAAAACGCTGGGTGCGTCGCGCCCTGCTCCTAGTGGAGCTTTGGTGAGTCATGAACCCACCTCTGCTAGGAAGCAGAAGCGCTTTTGGTGCGAGCACGAGGCCGAGGCGGCCGTAGTGCTGGACATTGGTATTTCTGAAATTGTTAGCAACGAGGTCGCTGTTTGCCCTGAGGGCGTACGTGGTGCGGCACGTTATCCGCTGAGCGGTGCAGGCCAGGTTAATGACCAGCTGCTGGGTCCTGGTGAGGACGAGCGCGGAGTGGCGCGTAATCCACTGAGTGGTACGAATCTGGTCGATGACCTACCGCTGCGTGACCCGAGGGTCGCGGTCGACTGCGAGTCGAGACATCATGGTCGTGGCCCAGGAGATGCAGGTGAAGTGACACCTAGTTCACTGTGTGAAGGTCAAGAACCTCTTGGCTTTCAGCCGAGTGTCTTGCGAGACACTGTATCCTCTTCGAGGAGTGATGGTGCTGCTGCACCCGGTGGTGGTGACGAAGATGTCGCCACACCGCCCTCATCCGGCCGGGCTCGGTCGCGGAGGGAGAGGAGAAGAAGACGCAGGGCGTCTGTGACATCTTCGACGTCGGACGATGTGTCCAACGTGTCGAGCGGTGATGCTCCACGTAATTGCTGTGAACAGCTGTATACACTCGTTAACGGAGTGACGGGGGAGGTAGAAGGCAATATCAGCCTTGACACTCTACCCGCTGCAGATGCTCTGCTGGAGCTGGACGAGATGTCCATTGCCGAGTTTGGCGAAGCCTTAAAGGCAGGCGAGCTAGCCGAGGTGGCCCTGCTGGGACCTGAGGGGGAGTTGAACTCCTCAATCCGTCGTGGACGACGCGGTCCTAGAGGACACCAAGAAAGGCGCTGAGCCGCAAGAAAGTGGGATCGGGCGATCCTTCAAAAGATCCTTTGGATCCCTTTCTACCCTCGTGGTGAAGGAGTATGAAGACGTTGTCTCAAAAGACCCACCGTACGGGCCTGCCTCCGGATCGAGGCGTGTGTCATGAGATTGACCTGGTTCTTGGAACCAAATACTGCGTAACAAGGCAATGGCCTTTGCCGAGAGAGCAGTGTGACGTCATTGACGCATTCTTCCGTGCGAAGCTCAAGACAGGGATGGTGCGCGAGAGTAAGTCTCCGCACTCGACACCCACGTTCTGTGTCAGAAAGTCGAATGGCAAGTGGCGCATTGTTCATGCTTTTAACAAGCTAAATGCGGCCACTATCCCGGCGCAAACGCCGATTCCTCGCAAGGATGTTCTACAGAACAACAGGGTAGGCTGTACGTTGTACAGCGCGCTCGACTTGGTCGATGGCTACTACCAATTGCTCATGAGAGCGAGCGACATTCCGCTGACAGCGGTGAGTACTCCGAGCGGTATGCTGTGGGAGTGGCTGCCAGGGGCTGTCGAACGCACCAGCAACGTTCAATCGTCTTGTGACGCAGTTGTTTAGTTCCCACCGGGCGTACGCTCAGACGTACTTTGACGATATATTCGTCCATAGTCGTGCCGAGCACGGAAAGTCAGACGTGGATAACCACATTGACCACTTGCGAGCGGTGCTCGAGTGCATGCGCACTAATAAGTTGTATGCCAACTTGGACAAGTGCGTCTTTGGCGCGGAGGAGATACCTTTCATCGGGTGCTTCATTGGGAAGCGTGGCTTACGGGCAGATCCTGCCAAAGTCAAGGCCATCGTGGATTGGCCGGTTCCCAAGAACCAAAAAGACTTACGCAAGTGGCTAGGCTTCGCCAATTACTTGCACAAGTACAGCGCGAGCTACGCGGAGATGGCTCGGCCATTATCAGATCTCCTTAAGAAGGATGCACCATGGTGCTGGAACGTCGAGCACGACGGAGCCTTTGAGGCTGTGAAGAAGAGCCTCCTCTAGGCTCCGATCCTTGCGCTACCGGACCCGGATAGTCCGTTTAGCGTCGTCTGTGACGCCTCCGATTTTGCAATCGGTTGTGCTTTACTACAAGCAGACGCCGAAGGGCGTGAACGCGTGATTGCGTTTGAGTCTCGCCAGCTCAAAACTGCAGAGAAGAACTATCCAGTTCATGACAAAGAGCTACTTGCAATGAAGTATGCTCTAGTCAAATTCAGGGTACACCTGCTAGGCTCTAAGCCTTTTGTGATCTTTACTGATCATGCGTCGCTACGCACTGCGACACAGTCGCCTCATCTCTCTCAGAGAATGGCAAGATGGCTTTCCTTCTTTGCCGAGTATAACTTCGAGGTGAAGTACAAGCCGGGGCGGCTTAATGTAGTGGCCGATGCGCTCTCGCGCAGCCCGGACTACGAATTAGCTCATGTCACGACAGTGACGTCGTCAGTGCCTGACTTGATACGCAGAGCGTATGCACAGGACGACATGTGCGTAGCGCTGCTACGGGCTCTTGGGAGCGAAGAGTTGAAAAACTCTGACAAGGAATTGTCTGCGCGCTTACGCGCGAGGCTGCATCGATACTCGCTCGATGGTGGCCTGCTGTACTACGGCACCGACTCTGAGGATAACCCTCGTGAAGTCGTTCATCATGATGAGGATATAAAGTATCGAATCCTCTATGAGATTCATGATACGCCCGTGGGCGGGCACATAGGTCGGGAGAAGACCTACGGCTCGGTGAGCTCGATGTACTGGTGGCCCAAGATGTATAAGTGGATCGGCACCTATGTACGCACGTGTGAGACGTGTCAACGGACAAAGTCCGCGCCGAACACGGCAGCGCCATTGGCGAGTTTGCCTGTCCCCAAGGGATGCTAGCAGTCCATGAGTATGGACTTTGTGTTTGGCCTTATCAAGGATAAGGCGGGAAACACGGGTATAGTGGTCTTTGGAGACCGATTGAGCAAGATGGCTCATTTAGCGGCAGTGCCGGACACCATTGATGGTGAAGGTACAGCTTTGCTGTTTTTAGACCGAGTCTTTCGCCAACATGACTTGCCTGAGGCAATTGTCTCGGATCGAGACCTGCGCTTCACCGCGAAGTTCTGAACGTCCCTCTTCAGAGTGCTCGGCACTCGTTTGGACATGTCCACAGCGGACCATCCGCAGACCGATGGTCAGACCGAACGCGTGAATCGCGTTGTGGAGGATACCCTCCGAAGCGTATGCGCTGAGACGCCAAAACGCTGGAGCCAGATGCTCCCACTCGTTGAGTTCGCATTAAATAATGCAGTGCACGCCTCGACAGGCTACACTCCGTTCTATGTGAACGGCTTGGGTAACCCTCGCGTCCCACTGACGCCGCCACGCAGTGGCTCAGGGCTTGATGGAGGAGGGATCGCCGAGCGGCTAGCTGATGTCAGCCCTGTTGCGGCTCGCAAGCAAGTCGATGACTTTGTCTCTTTGAGACTGAGCGTAATGCGTCAAGTACGCGACGCTATGGCTGAAAGCCAAGACACGCAGAAGGAACATGCAGATGCCAAGGGCAGAAGCAATGTTGAGAGGTTTGAGGTCGGTGACCAAGTTTTATTAAACGCTAAGAACCTTTATACTCATGCAGTGTCTGCAGTCTTCAAGACGAAGTTAGGACCTCGGTTCATAGGACCGTTCAAGGTCGTGGCCAGGAAGGGCCTAGCGTATACGCTGAACCTTCCGAAGAAGATGCGCACGCATCCGGTCTTCTATGTTGGCTTGCTTAAGCCATACCAAGACCCTGCTCAGGTGAGCGCGGAGGCATTGGCACCAACGGTGGCTGGGCCACGGACAGGTGGTAGAGCCACGGGAGGCTGAACGACAGCGAGTGGTGTATCCACAGATGACTGATCAACAGCATGTGGCAGAGCCACAGGTCGCGGAGCGAAGTGCTCGAGATGCAGGAGCAAGGCAAGCTGAACGTTCAGCCGAGCGACTGGACGCCCAAGGTCCGAGACCTGGCTGTGAGTCAACAGTGGTGGCTCTAACCTATCCACAAGGTGGATCATCTCTTCGAGATCGACCGATGGGCGGTGAACGTGAACGTTCGCGTCGTGGACGCCGGCGTAGTATGGACGCAGACGCCGTTCCGGCAAGTGCTGACTCTCCCCGCGAGAGCCCAGCAGAGGCAAGGCCTCCTCCTGCTCTGCTCGATGAGCATGGTGAGCTCCACTTTCACGTGGAACGCCTTGTGGCGTGGCGTAGACGCCAGGGTCGTACCCAGTACTTGGTGAAGTGGAGGGGTTACCCTCACTCACAGAGCTCATGGGAGTTTGAGGTTATCCTCCGGCAAGATTACCCTGACGTCGTTGACGCTTACAACCGGGCACATCATGTGCCGAAGAGCCACCATGGCGTGCGACAGCGTCGCCAGGCGCTGGGCGCCTCCCACTAAAGTGGGGATCGATCAGGTCAGTAGTTGAGCTCAGGCTCTGACCAGTGGCTGCTGCAGCCAGCTCGTACGTATGAGCGGTGCTCGCAGCGGGAGCAGGAGGTGGAGAGACCTCGTAGTGCTAGGGACATGGTCCCGAAGGAAGCAGGTGCTTCGCGCTGTGCTCAGGCACAAGCGTCTCGATAGACGCATAGTTGTTTTGAAACAACTTGATCGATGAGCATGGTCCAAATGTGGATGCGCTGCAACAGCGAAAGTGGTGTCCCGGACGGGGATCGAGCCACTGGCCTTTGGCTTGACAGGCCGGAGCTCTACCATTGAGCTATAAGGGCGATGCCCGTACGTCAGTTCGAGTACGGACTACTAATCGTATGAGAGGGCTGCGCCCGAGTGGAGTTGAGCCACCGACCTGTGGCTCCCAAAGCCAACGCTCGACCACTGAGCTGAAAGGGTGTTGCTCTTAAGCTTGTCCAAGCGTGGACAATCGTTCATGGAACGACAGGGCTGTGCCCTGGTGGGTTCGAACCACCGACCTGTGGCTCTCAAAGCCAACGCTCAGCCATTGAGCTAAAAGGGTGTTGCCCTTAAGCTTGTCTAAGCGTGAACAATCGTTCATGGAACAAGAGGGCTGTGCCCTAGTGGGTTCGAACCACCGACCTATCGCTTGTGAAGCGAGTGTTCAACCGCTGAGCTGTTGTCGACGACTCGAATGAGTCAAGAGCATTGCTCTAAGCGGTTTGTAGCTCTTGGAGTAGGCGCGGAGCGCGAGCGTAGGTCTAAGACCGCTTGAGAGCAAGATGCGCGCTGCGCTGGGAGCATTGGGCCGTGGGCCGACGACGAGAAGTTGGGCATCAACGATGCGTAGGCGTTTGTGAGCTCACGGAGCTGTACAACGCTGGTGTGAGGTGTAGTAACCTCCGCCGTCTTAACAAGACGTGACCTCGCTGAGGAGAGTTTCGAGAACGGAATGTTCTCATCTTAGCGGTGGAGAGTGTAACGGGGTTACATGGTGTGGAACACACAGGGGTACGAAGTACCCGGAGAGCTAACAAACTCTCAGTACATAAGTTGGAGAGTTAACAAGGTCTCTCAGTACGTTGGCCGAAAGCCACACGTTATGCATTTAATTAGGTTTAACTATGCTAGATAGTTAAACAGATACATTTACCCCTAAGCGGCTTGGCCGCAATAATAGTAAATAAAACACTTCTGGTTTTGAAGCATACAAGTTAAGGTATTAACTTTGAGCCCTGGTCTTGGGCTGTAAGTGTCCTTTGGATAAGGAACTTAGTATTAGTGACTCTTTGAGTCGAACGTCTTCCTCTGACGCTTAAGTTACGGCAGCCCCGCTGCAGCGAGCGAAATAGCTCTACGTCAACATCGACAGGTGCGTCTTCGCGTAACCAGAGATAAAGGTTCTCGGTTGCTTCGTAAGCAACGTGGGCGGTCGGGCTGACCCAGAAAAGGTCAAGGCCATAGCAGCATGGCCGACGCCCCGATCCCAGAAGGATCTTCGAAAGTGGTTGGGCTTGGCCAACTACCTTCACAAGTACAGCGCAGGGTACGCGGGTTTCGCTAAGCCCTTGTCGAGCCTCCTTCAAAAGGACGTCGACTGGCGCTGGGAGCAAGAGCACCAGGATGCTTTTGACAGCATCAGAACCAGTCTCCAAGAGGCCCCTGTCCTGGTCCTGCCGGACGAGACGAAGCCGTTTAGCGTCGTCTGCGATGCGTCTGATTACGCCATCGGATGTGCATTGCTGCAGGCCGACACGGCTGGACATGAACGAGTCATCTCGTTCCAGTCCAGGCGAGCTCCTGGCAATGAAATATGCCCTTGTGAAGTTTCGTGTTCACCTTCTGGGCTCCCGGCCCTTCGTGTTCTACACAGACCACGCATCCTTGAGGACGGCGACAAATCCGCCTCACCTCTCGCAAAGGATGGCGAGGTGGCTGTCCTTCTTCACGGAGTACAACTTCCGCGTCGATTACAAGCCGGGCAAGCTCAACGTGCTTGCGGACACCCTCTCTCGGCGTCCTGACTATGAGTTGGCCCACATCACACGGGTAACAACGGATCTATATGATCGGATACGCATGGCGTATCGGGACGATGAGGCTGTCGCGCCTCTCGTCAAGTTCCTTATGGCAGGAACGAGCGCGAAGTCCGACTGGCTTTGGTCGCGATAGCGCTCCCGGCTCCACCGATATGAGCTGACGAATGGCCTCCTCTATTACCGGGTGGAGACCAATGAACCTCCACGGGTGCTCGTACCCAACGACGAGGATCTGAAGCTCGATATCCTCGCGGAGGCGCGACAGGCCCTCCAGCGGCCTTTTGGGCCGCGAGAAGACCTTCCTATCGGTCTCTCAGGCCTTCTGGTGGACCCACATGTACAAGTGGGTCGCCCGATACGTGAAGACATGTGAAACATGTCAGCAGGTCAAACCCGCAGGGCACGCTTCGGCTCCACTACAGAGCCTGCACGTACCGGCTGACTGTTGAAAGGCGATGAGTCTTGACTTCATCTTTGGGCTTCCCGCCGACGGACACGGCAACACCGGAACGTTGATATTCGCGTGTCGGCTGAGCAAGATGGTACATCTTGCTCCGGTGCCCGTCACTGTTACGGGCGACAAACCGCAAGGTTGATCGTCGATAGGGTGTTCCACTATCACGGTCTCCCGGAGACGATTGTCTCGGACCGAGACCCGCGGTTCACGGCTGCGTTTTGGAAAACGCTGTTTCCTTTGCTGGGAACTCGTCTGCAGATGTCCACTGCGGACCATCCGCAGACAGACGGTCAGACAGAGCGCGTCAATCGAGCGCTCGAGGACACTGCGCAGTGTGGGCGCGGCAGCACCACGTACGTGGTCGACGCAGCTTCCAGTAGTTAAGTTTGCGCTCAACAACGCGGTGCACGCATCCACGGAGCTCACGCCGTTCTACTTGAACGGCTTCCGTCACCCCAGAGTGCCTCTCACGCTTCGAGGAGACACTGACGCATCTAATCTAAGTGGGGGAGAGGCTCGAAAAGCCCTTTCCTCCCAGGTATCGGATGTGAGACCAGTTTCGCTGCGGAAACAAGTGCAATCCTTTATGGATACCAAGCTGAGCGTTGTCAGCAGGTCCGCGATGCCATGGCAGCGGCCCAGGATAAACAAAAGAAGTACTCCGACAAACATGGAAAATGCAACTTAAGTGTATTTAAAGTGGGGGACTTAGTGGTACTAGCCACAAGGAACCTACCTCTTGATACTGTCAGCTCTGTCGGCAGCAACAAGCTGAAGCACCGCTTCATCGGACCATTTGCAGTCCTGGCCAGACATGGTGCGTCGTACACCATCGACCTGCATAACTCAATGACGACGCACCCGACGTTCTATGTTGGACGTCTTAAGCGGTACTTGGACCCGCCCGTAGGGGGTTGCTGACTCGCAGACCCACCTTGACTCAGCTCCTCGAAGCGAGGGCCGGTCACAGACGTCGACGACGGCGTCGGAGCAGGCACCCAAGCATCGGTCGGAACGGCAAGGCTGCGGTCAAGACCGTACGCCGGGGGGGGCTCCGTACGAACGGACCCCGGAGCCATACGCCGAGTACGCTGAGTACGCCGGGTACGCACCATACGCGTACGTCTGGGAGTGCGTCGAAGGCGGCTCCGGACGTGGCAACAGAGTGTGGTGTAGGGATTTCCAGACTCGACCATACGCCGTCCTACTATAGGTCAAGAATCGGCTCGGTCTGATAACCCATAGCTTAGGAACAAAGGATCACGGTAAGTACTCGGCGATCTGTCCGGATATGCTATCCGGATAGCCGCTGAGCTCAACGGTCGCCTGAACTCAGCTGAACGGTCGGTAGAGATCCGAAACGACTACATTTCACTAGATATTTGTATAAGAAGCATAGGATTAAATAGGGGGAGCCGAAAAGGCTCCCAGAAGATAAGAGAGCAGAATTTTCCTAGTCCAAGACACGTGAACGCTTTTCCGGTAAGTCCCTGCATAGGGCTGGATTATGCCTGCCGTCAATACTCGAGAGGCATAGCTTGTAGGGTATTGACTGGTAGCGCCAAGAGATTAGGTCGGTCCGGGTAGGACAAAGTCTCGCTACGCGCGAAAGAAAGCCCCGCACACTCAGCGGGCCGGTACGTCGGATAGCCCGGGTGCTGTAACACTTCTAGCTGAGCAGCCTCTGCGCTCGGTGACCTGTAAAAGCGCTCGCGCGCCGTCGTCCATCCTTTGGTGGAGGGCACAGGGTTGTGAACGAGCTCAGCCGAACCAAACTCGGCGGAGCTTCGGAAGTGATCTGACTTGGTTAGTCGGAACTGAGTGGAAGCGAGCCACTCGTCTGCCCCGGAAGGGCCGGACCGCGAGGGGACCACCCTCTGCGCAGACCATACAACCGCCGACCTAACTCGGCGATTCGCTGTGGTTTGTGTAAGGAATCCACATCTGACGGTATTTGTGTGTTCTACTACACCACAACTGGTGCCGCGACCCGGGAACAGGAGTGTGTGCTTGTTTTTATAGGTGCCAGCTAACCAAGTTAAGAGGAAGAGAAGAGAAAGAGAAGTGTGAAGATGTTCAAGGGATCAGCAACTCCGAGCGACGGAAGCCAGCGACGGCTGGAGGATCCTCTCGCGGGGTCCGACCTGGCGGATCAACGACTCATCGCCATGACGATGGAGGTGGGACGAACCGTCCAGTTCGACGAGGATGGCCAAGACCAGGAGAGCGAGAACGGAGATGCAAGTGAAGTAGAGTATGAAGAGAAGGCCGAGACCGCTGAGCTCGGAGAAACGAAGACTACCGCCGAGCTACTTGGCGAGGTGGAAGAGTTGACGCTGCAGGTGGGACGCATGAGAGCCCCACGTCCGGTCGAGCTCAACTTATCCGCCGAGCTCGACGAAGGTGCGGACGATGAAGAAGATGAAGAAGAACACGGCGTTGCTCAAGGGGACGGCTCGCCCCTTATTCCGAAAGCGACGAGGAACGCCGATACGCCGAGCGCCAATAAAGTGTTGGCTCGACTCGGCGAGGAGATGAGAACGAGGTCGGAATGGATGATGATGTTCGCGCCTGTGGCGATGGAGCAGGCGAAGTGGCCGATGTTGGGTCCCGAGTTAACTCAACAGGTTCGTGCAGCCAACATCAATCAGTTGGTGGAGGAAACTGTGTTGCTGCTGAAGGCGATGGGCTATCGGTGCAACAGTCGACCAAACAGCCTCATCCTGTCCGACTGGAGTCTGACCCGTGGCGGAGCTGAGCTCTGGCAATGGAAGAAACAGTTGAGAGTGGCGTTTGGATTGGAGAAGGCCCCTGGTGGAACGAAGGAGGTGTACAGCCGAGTAGCCGAGTTCAAACCACTCGGCGAAGACCCAAGCAAAATTCCTTTGCCGAAGACCCCGGAGACGAAGAGACGTGAAGTGTTCCGCGCTGCGCAAGGGACTCCGTACTTCACAGACTCCCACATGCTAACTCCAATGAAGCTAAACCCGACTCAGCGAGCGCCGAGTCGTGGACAGCGGAATGTTGGTCGTTACCGTGAATTGTATGACGCTGCAGACGAGGCTGAGGCTTACGAGGAGGATGAAGAAGACGACGACGCCTTCGATGTGAGAGGAAACCGTGAAGAAACTGTGAAGGACTACATCCGAAACTTGAGCTTTGACGCGGCTGAAGAAGACTCAACGCAGTACCTAGAAGTCCGAGCCCACGCCTCACTCGACAAAATCGCCGAGCTCGAAGGAAAGCGCTACCGTTCTGACGCGTCGCTCCAGTGGCTCAAGCGTTTCATCTACGCGATGAAGAGCACCAGGATGCCCCAAAGTGCCTGGTGCGACCCTTTCTCGCTATGCTTGGGACGCGCGGTGAAGAGTTGGTATAGGCAGCTGCCGACGAAGACTCAGCGACGTTGGAAACTGCTCAGCGAGGCGTTCCTGGATTATTTTTGCTCACAGTTCGACCAATCCGCCCGCACTCGTTACTACTCGGCGAGACGTAAAGTCAACGAACCGATCTGCGACTTCCTGATCCGACTCAACGGGTATGCTCGGACAGCCAAGATCCAGTACGAGAAGGGTAGACTGGCTGACCATGTCGAACACTTCTTGCTGCGTTGTGGTGATGACGATGTGATGGATTGGATGTACCCCTTGCAGTTGGAAGACATCAGTAAGGTGGAACAGATAATCAATCGTCGGATCCTCGGTGAAAAGCGCAAGAAGCAACGCGACCGACTTGTGATCGCACGAGGCCGAGACGATAAGCGGAAGGATCAAAGCCGTCGCGATGAACGCCGAGATGGACGTCGAGATGAGAAGCGCAGTCGCAAGGAAGAGAACCGCGACCGCCGAGTCACTGTCGTTGACGCTGACTCTGACGGGGAAGAACTCCTCGATCAGAGCCCACCGAGTCCGTACAACTCCGAATACGAATGGGATGATGAAGACCAGTCCGGAGGACACGACTCAGCGGAAGACGACGACTACATAGACGCCGGCGTTTCCAATGATAAGGGAAATACACCGGACCGCCGAGAGAACTCGGCGGGAGACCAGAATGGCTCGAATCGAAGTTGGGGAAACTCAGCGAACCGACCTCCTCGACCGTACAACCAACGAGAACAGTCGAACCGTGGAGATAGATCACGCGACAACTCACAGCGTGGACCTTGTGCAGCTTGTTGAAGAACGGGGCACTCGGCTCACTACTGTCGGCGACGCTGCAAATTCTGCAGACAAGTCCATGAAGGCGGCCAGTGCGAGCTGTTTCGTCAATATGAGAAGCTGGCTGCGTTCGTGAAAAACTCTGTCGACAAGTCGTAAGTGCCAGAAGACTTGCAAAACCTTTACACACCGAGTGATTTAGACTCGGCGGCGCGCCAACACTGACTGGGTTGGAATATGCCGGGCTGCCACAGTCAGCTGAACCTGCAGTTGAGGCGAACTTCTTGTTTGCCTTCGTAGGCGAAGCAGGACGGCCCGAGGGAAGAAGCGGGGATGGAAATTGGATGTGTGAAATCGACGGAATTGAACGTGAGATCGGTGAGTCAGATGATGACCACCGAGCGATTGCAAGTGTAACGCGGCAGTCAGACCAGGCTGTGCATCGTACCAGAATCATGAAGCTGCTAACGGGAGAACGGCTGGAATGGTGGTCGGCACCGACGTTTGATCGCTAAGTTAGAATGAGAGCTCTCGTACTGGGTGCAGTGAACGACCGAAGGACCAAGATATTATTGGATACCGGAGCAAATGTCTCGGCGATTAGTGAATACTTCGCGAGGAAACTGCGTCTCAAGAGAGTGGCCAGCCGAGATAAGCGAATCGACATAACAAGGAATAAGTCAAGACAGAATGGTGACAACGTCACGAGCAGTTGTGAAGGTGACACTCGGCTGGGAAGTGGCATACGAGTTTTAAGTATGGATAATGCCTCATCATGCCGGTGTCGATTTGATTCTCGGCACCGACTTCATGATCCCAGCTGGGATCCGTCTGGATCTGTACAACTCAGCGGTCAAGCTACCCGATGAGATGGTGATCCCACTCAGTAATGCGCCGACCAAGACCGAGTTCGGACCAAATGTCCCATGTGGGCCACCAGACGGGTTAACAATCGAAAGTCGAATGACCGCTGAGTTCAAATTGCCCAGGCGGCAACCCAGTGAGTCGACGCATGACTTGTGGGTGAGACGGACGAAGGGTTGGATTCCAGCGGTTGTTTTTAATCGCGAGGAAGACCAACCCATGTCCTGATTACGAACGTACGACCGACGTCAGTCTGGTGCCCACCTCACTTATATGTGATAAAATGGCAATTACACGGAGTACTGGCCAATGAGGGATATGTCCGCGTGAACTCGGCGAAATACCGTGACTGGCAGATATTGGCATTTGAGTCAGCGATGGACAAAGATTTGCTGCAGAAAGAACAACGACTGTATGAGGACTGGTTGTCACACCAGCCGCCAGCTGTGGAAAGACGAAAATACCCAACTCCGACGGCGGTGGAAAAACGACCCCCTCCAGGGGAAAATGGACCCGAATTAACATGCGCCGAACGCTGGAGAAGGATCGAAGCTGATACAGAAGCCGACGAAGACGAGAGGCGTCGCGGTAACGCCGACGCCATATCGACTTCAGGGGTGACAAGGGGTGACCCGGCTATAAACTCAGCGTTCAAGCTGGAAGACGTCCGAGCGGATCGTACGCCGGTGCTACACGATGGCCAAGATGTCTCCTATCAGCTGTCCAAGTTTGAAGACCATGGCGCCATTTCTGACGCGTACGCCGGTGCTACACGATGTCCAAGATGTCTCCTATCAGCTGTCCAAGTTTGAAGACCATGGCGCCATTTCAACGCAAACTCAGCGGTTGAAGGAACAAGTGCAGTAAGGGTCAAGGAAGACGTGTCGGCGACTGAAGACTCAGCTATAACGGAGGGAGACCCTGAAGAACGCTCCAAACACGTCCTACGTGACGCCCAACCCGTTATTGACAACCGAGCCAAGTTTGGAGTCATTAGACCAAGTATTGTGGGCGAGGCGAACTCAGCTGTGAGCACCCTGACCACTATAAGTGCTGGGATTAATCATGTGGTGACGGCGAGCTCGGCGCTCGGAGAACCAGCCGCAAGAAATGACTTGGGAGCTGTTCCGGTGTGCCATGGAACAACCGACTACGCGAGGGACGAGTGTGGACGCGTGGATGTCTGCCCTGCCGTCGTAGCAGACTCAGCGGTACAGCGCCCTAGCGTGACGACTGCAAATGCCAAGCTGGAGGTATTACTTTTAAGAGATGTTGAGGCTAACAGTGAAGGACTGAGCTGGACGGTGAATACCAGTAGCAACAGCGATGAAGGTGAGGCACGAGCCGAGTCTGGAGTCGATGGGTTAAGTTCTGCAGCCGTGGTGAACTCAGCGATGGGTATGCCAAAAGCCTGCATTATCCAGTCGGGGGCGGTGGACTCGGCGTCAGCAGATCTAAGTGTTCGGTTAAGTACGAAGAACGTAACCGGGCTTTTCCGAACCGGAGCGAACGGCGAATCCAGACCATTCACCGATTCGCCGCCCAGAGCTCAGAGCACCGGACGACCAAGTAGCGCAGAGCTACCGAGAAAAAGCAACCAGGTTGCCAGGAAATTTTTCATGCGCGTTATCGCCTCTGCTCCCACTGCTCCGTCGCGGAACCCGCCGCGGGCGTCGTACTCGTCCCTCGGAGGGAGAACAGTGCGCTTGGAGGCCCCGGATGAGCTGACGGGCCGCTGGGATGAACCCGTGTACGCAACGATTGGTCGTGATCCGGTTCTGCGGGAGTCTGCATCCAGCCCATTCTTCGACGATGCTGACGGATTGAAGCGGCCTGCCTGGCAGGCCACCCTCACGTTTCTGCTGCCTGGTCAGCGCCGATCGGACGTCGACCCCGCGCTCCAGGAGCACGTTGTCGTGGAGTATTGGATCCCACACTGGCGACTGACGCACCCGTCCCATGATTTGTCGGAGGAGCTCCTGGAGCGCCCCCTTCTTTCAGTCTTTCGGTTCCTACGGTTTTCTCAGTTCTTCGTGGCCTCAACTAATTGTGACACCAAGTTCGTTCGTCACACCTCCGAGGTGTACTTATGTGGTCAAGTCCTCTCCTACGTTCGAGCTTCGACCATCATTTTGGTGGATGACATCAACCTTGTGCTGGATCCGGGATGCAGTTACTTGTGTATGGTGGGCGTGCGCGGCCCTGCGGACGCGCCCCGTCAAGTGGTAGCCGTGCCATTGAATGACATGCGCAGCCAAATTATCTCACGTGAAGAATTCCTGCTGGGCTTTGAACATGGTGCACGAGTCACATCACCACTGCCTGACTTTACGACTGCCTGGCAGTTGCTCACTACGTCACCGCCGGTCGGACCGGCGGGTGTACGATCTGCACTAACGAGTTTATTCAAGGCACCTGCTGCTACGGGTGGTGTCTTGGTCGACATTGGTGGCCAGGCCATCTCGTACGTTACCCCTAGTGGGGCTAAGACTTCAGTGGTTCCCGCTACGTTTGCCTGGCGATGCGTGGCTACCCCGACGTTCGACGATAATGCCTCCGTGGATTTGGATCGATTACATGAGTCGTCAAACGACAATGGTCTTCCCTTGCTTACGCTCGAGGATACGATCCTCACTCCCTGCGACCTGTTCTCTACCGCACGCGCGGTGGACCCGGTCACTTTGGTGACCCGGTACTGCCCTCGAAAACACTCTTGACGATGGATGGCGCAGACTCGATCGTGCCACGGCATGTTAATGAAACGCCTGTATAACTCATCCGTACCTGCTGACCGAAGCGGGGGGCGCGGACCCATCCGAGCTGCGCGATGTACCGCAACCTCGCTGGTCGATGGTCGAAACAAACTGTTGCCAACCGGCAGGTGGCCCTGGGCCATCGCATCCGGCGACCGCGATCGGTCACGGGACCGCGAACGACGCCGCTAGCGCGACCGGTGGTGACGGGAGCGAGAGTGACGGTGCCTGGCACCGGACCTGCGGTGAGGTCGCTCGGAGCGTAATCGTGAACGAGAACGAGAGTGCACCAGTCGGGACTGTGGGCTACCAGATCGAGATCGACGCGCCTGGCGCGGTGACCGAGAGCGACGCGCCTGATGCGGGGAACAAGAGCGTCGGAGGCGGCGTGGGGCCGGTGAACGGGAACGACCTCGTGCACGCCCACGTTGATCCCGGCTCCGCCTGCCCATGTGCTTGCAGGTAGCCTCCCGGTGACCGCGGCTCCTCGTCGAGCTCGTGACGCGGCCACTGATGACGACCTACTTGCTGCTCAACGATGCGAAGTTGAGAGGTGTCTCTTGGGACCGAATTAGCCATAGGGTCCGCGCGCCCCTGGGGCGGCGGAGGCAAAGTTGCGGGTTGGGCCACTTGCTGCTGTAACGATGCCAGCGTGGCTGTCATGGTCTCCATCTGGGAACGAAAGGCAGCATTGGCGTCGCGTTGTTCCTGTAATAGGCGCTGCAAGAACGTGTGGGTCGTAGACTGGTCCGGCCCGCGTTGTGGAGCACTCGTGGCTGCGCTGGCACCAGGTGCCGCTGGTGCACCAGGTGCTTCACGTTCTTTAGGAGGCAGCGGCGGAATGGTATCCTTCCGAGGTGGCTGCCGTTTTCCGTACGGTGCATGGCGACGCCGTTCAGAACGTGTCCCTTGCGGCTCCCAGAGAGCTGCTCAACGCCATGTGCAACCTGTATCAAGCGGTTTTCTCCAACCTGTACGACGACCTTTTGTCACGAGACAGACCATCGTGACCTGGAAGTTCACGCCCGCCACGAGTTGCGGCAGGACTCGCCGTCGTATCAACGCTTTGTGGCTCGTGTGCTCAACGCTGCGGTGGTCCATTCTGTGTTTCCAGCGTCGCCGGCCAGTGCTCCACGAAGGCGCCAGCCGCGCGGCACTCCTCGACACGACCGCAGCCGTCGTCCGGCTCGGTCTTCGGGTCCGACCAGCCGTCGGCCTGACAACACCTCGTCAATCATTCCGCCCGGCATTCGTACTCAGATTCCGGTTGTTAACGGCAAGCAGATGTGCGCTCGGTTCCAGTCCCACTTGCAGCCATCTGCATGAACTTCATGAGCTCCCGCCAGACGTAGTGGAGTGGGTGACCGGAATGCACGCCGGCCTCAAGGCCGCACACCCGCAGCGGGTGTGAATGGTTTGGGGTGGATTGCAATCTCAATTGTCGTCTCGTTTATTAAACATGACCACTGCTGATTCATTTCCTCCCGTGAGTCCTTCTGCGTCTGACGCTATCACCACTTTGCTCCGGGTGTCAGACACTCGGTTCGCCCCACACACTAATTTGGTCGCGTCTGACGCGTGCCTCCCTGGCCCTGGTGCACCTGGTGCCCAGGCCGGGTCACCTATCGCCAGGCTTGGAGTTCAGTGTGCCCTACCACTGGATCCAACGGTGTCTGACACTAGTCCGCGTGTTGCCGGTGCACCTGGTGCTCGAATGGCGTCATCGGACGCTGCTACTCATGCACACGCAGTGGTAGCCACCAGCCCATCGGTGTCTGACACTGGCTCGTGCGATTTCGGGGCACCTGGTGCCCGTACGGTGTCATCGGACGCTGTCAC